>NC_057794.1:414266983-414286934 GCF_018294505.1 Triticum aestivum | reverse complement strand
AAAGTCCTTTCTGTGATGTCGCCCCGACGTCCGACTGTGGCATTTCTTTTAAAGCCCTTTATGTGGTGTCGCTAAGACACCCGACTGTGGTATTTCTTTTAAAGCCCTTTCTGTGATGTCGCCCCGACGTCCGACTGTGGCATTTCTTTTAAAGCCCTTTATGTGGTGTCGCTAAGACACCCGACTGTGGCATCATTTCCTTATATTTATTTGTTCACCTTTCGAGGCGTCGCTTCAGACACCCGATCGGTCTTCATTTATGTTTTGTGGGATTTCAGGCGGACTACCGCCGTTTCCCTTTTACTTACCTCGTTATGCTAATTTTTGAATATACATTGGTGAATTAATCATGACACATTCATGCATGCATTTGTTATATCTTACGTCCGAACTGTCTTGCGAGTACTTTCAAAGTACTCACTGGCTTGTTGATTTGGCCAGATGCTGATGAAGGCGATCTCATGGATGAAGAATTTGATAGCGAGTCCGACGCCTAGAGGAGTCCCAGTCAGTCTCATGCGACCCTGGATTTGGTCACTGTATTATATCCGCTTCCGCTACCAAATAAATTCATCGAGCCTCACCTCGACGCTCGATGAGACGACAGCTTTAGAGACTTGTATCTCTCTCCCCGCTGTGTTTTTCCACCACCGCCCTATCCTCGAGTCAGTAGCATGCCTCCACACCACTGTGTCATGTCCGCCAATATGTATATTTATTGGCGTGCTTGTAATAATTTGGTTGAGCAACCGTAGTTTGACCCTGTAATATATTTTATGCTACTGGCTTATTGTATCAAGAATTTGTCTACCAGTAAGGAGGATTTCTCTCATACTGGACTCAAAAGATTGGTTTCTCAATAAATATTTTTATTGGAAAACCGGTCGTGACAAGCTTGGTACTAGAGCCAGGCTGACTGTAGGAAGCCACTAGGTGCGATCGCTAATTGGTTATTAGCATGATTGAGCCTTTCCATATTTTCTTGATTGTAGTCATTTTCTGTCAGTCAGCATAAATTTATGATCTGACCATGCACAATTTTTGCCTACTTTTGTAGATGGCCGACAACAGCTGCGAGTCTTAGACCTTCGCCAACGTGCCCGATGGGTTCGTCAAGCTTCTTTCCTTCATCGTTCAGGTCGCGATGGGGCCATCTGTGCGCCCAGTCTTCACACTCTGCCAGCACCGAGTCAACGACAGTCTGACCATGCACCAGGCCGTGGTGCAGTTTAAGGGAGGGTGTGGTGAGTTACGCCGCTTCCGGTTCTTGGGAAGAGCCATGCCTACGGAGAGGCATGCTATGCAGATGGCAGCCCGCGAGGCGATAGCTCGTCTCAGGGATGTCCTCCCCGTGATGAAGACTCGTCGTTACCGTTATCTTTCGTGCCATGTGCCTTACACCTGTCACTACGCATACTCTTGCCCCAGAGGAGAACGAGACGAGGCTTTTGAGATGCTCATTGAGTATCTCCGGGCCCTGGAGGCAGCCTTCGACAACCTGGCGGATGACTTCGTGGCTGCCCGCATGGACTTAGTTCATGGCTGTGCTGCCAACAGGAGGGAGCTCCTACCCACCGCACCGCCACTGACTTTGGTCTCGTCCTCAGCATCTTATACGCCTACTCGTCGCCTACCTTCTACCGAAGAATTCAACCAAGTCATTGCACCCACTCCAGCGCGCACTGCACCACCCTTCGCGCCCACTCCTGTTCGTGTTGTTCCGCCCCTGGCAACCGCTCCGTCCACACTGCGTAACACTACACGTATGGAGCCTATTAGCGAGGAGGAAGTCGAGTCCCCAACCTCGCTACGCCTCGCCCTCGGCAGGGCAAAGGAGGTCGTCAACATCTCCGCCTGAGTACGCTTAGCCGGCATGTAATGTACCGCCTTGTATGATATGTTTATATGTGCATAGGTTGTGAGAAGTAGCCTGTTTGCGCATCATGTAGGGTCTGGAGAAGTGCACTAGCCTAAATAACATGTCAGGATTATGTACGCATATCCTGAGTGATGTATTGTATAATTATCGCCCACGTGTAAGATATGTAATGAGCAGTCCTTCTCCGTGCGCAATTCGATTTGTTTTTCTTAAGTGATCTTGGTCATTTAAATTATTTGCCATTCTTGTGCATTTATGGATTTGTTTTTGTGACCATCTTCGCTTTTCTTATGGGTTTTACAAAATATATCCCCAGAGTGAAAAATGTCTCGTCCTTGGACTCGCTCCATGCCTACTCCGCCAGAGGAAGATTATGACACTCAACCAGGCAACAATTTCACGCAAGGGTAGTTGAGACAACAGAACAGTGAAACGACACTTTCCCAAATGTGCTGCCTTTATGAACAGAGTCAGCAACAACATCGTGAAATGATGAACCAAGTCATCAACATGGGAAATCACCATGGACAGTATCAGCAGCATTCCAAGTTATCTGAGCTACAGAAGACACGTCCTCAAACATTTTCTCATACTGACAAGCCTCTTGAAGCCGAGGATTGGCTTCGAGATATGGAGACAAAATTAATTATTGCAAAATGTTCAGATCTCGAGAAAGTACTATATGCTCCGCACTATCTCACAGGAGCAGCTGCATCATGGTGGGAGAATTTTCTGCACATGCACCACAACGAAAATGATATAACCTGGGATGATTTCAAGGAAGGTTTCTGTGGTGCACACATTCCCAAGAGTATTATGAAAATTAAGAAGAGAGAGTTCGATGACCTCAAACAAAGGAACATGACAGTGTCGGAATACAACGGTCAATTTACTCTATTGTCCCGCTATGCCAATGAAGAACGTATGACTGAAAGCAAGAAGATGGAGAAATTCCTTGACGGTCTGGCGCCCGCGCTTAAATGCCAACTGGTCGTGCACACTTTTCCTGATTTCAAAACACTGGTGGACAAAGCCATTACTCTGGAAAATGAGAGACACAGTCTGGAAGATATCCGCAAGCGAAAAAGGGACCAGACTAACCATGCTCGCAATCACCGAAGCAGGACAGATTTTCAAAAGGGTGGGACACACAAATCTTCATCCAATGTCTCACGCCCAATCAAGAATTTTCATGCAAGGGACAAGGAATTCACCTATCGGCCCGGCGTTACTTGTTACGCTTGTGGAGAAGAAGGGCACTATGCCAAACAGTGCCCCAAGCCAAGGAACTCAACCCCAAAGCCGAACAACGGCGGCAACAATTCAGCGCCCAAGCGAAACAATTTCAATCCCAACAATAACCACATGAAGGGTCATCTGAACCACGTAACCAAAGAGGAGGCACAAAATGCTCCGGATATCGTACTCGGTACGTTTCCTGTCAACACAATACCTGCAATGGTTTTGTTTGATTCTGGAGCTTCTCACTCTTTCATTTCGAAAAGTTTTGCTTTGCAAAATAATTTTTCGATGCTTCCTCTGGAGAAATCCATGATCATCAAGTCCCCTGGGATTCAGCAAGTTACTCAGAATTACTATCAAAATGTGGTCATTGAGTTCAAAGGATTGGAGTTTCACGCAAATCTTATTGTGTTGGAAAATAAAGGACTGGATGTCATCCTAGGGATGGATTGGCTAACCACCAACAAGGGGTTTATCGACTGTTTCAACAGGACCGTAATTCTCACACACCACCAAGGGAAGACAATAAGAGTATCAGCCAAGGAAGGAAAAATACCCCGGCAACCGAGATTAAATAAGGTGGACGTTTCTGAGCTAAACAAGGTTCCAGTAGTGTGTGAATTTCCAGATGTATTCCCTAAAGAGCTACCAGGCATGCCACCAGACCGAGAGATAGAATTCAGCATTGAGCTCGCACCAGGAACCACCCCCATATACAAGAAACCATACCGAATGGCACCATCCGAATTAGTTGAGTTGAAGAAACAAATAAAGGAATTGCTAGACAAAGGATACATTCGAGCCAGCTCCTCACCTTGGGGATCACCAATTTTATTTGCCAAAAATAAGGATGGAACGCTGAGATTGTGTATTGACTATCGAGCACTTAACATGGTCACAGTCAAAAACAAATACCCGATGCCAAGGATAAACGATTTGTTTGATCAACTCGCTCAGGCCAAGGTATTCTCAAAAATTGACTTAAGGTCAGGATACCATCAATTGAAGGTACGAACAGAAGATATCCCCAAAACAGCCTTCACCTCCAGATATGGACTGTACGAGTTCACAGTGATGCCATTCTGATTAACTAACGCCCCAGCATATTTTGTTCACCTCATGAACAAAGTATTTATGAAGTTTATGGACAAGTTCGTCGTGGTATTCATCGACGATATTCTGGTATACTCCAAGACACCAGAAGAGCACGCAGAACATCTCAGGATTGTGCTAGGAGAGCTCAGAAAACACCAATTGTATGCCAAGTTCAGCAAGTGCGAATTTTTGCTAAGACAAGTAGGCTTTCTAGGCCACGTACTGACCCAAGACGGTATCGCAGTGGACCCAGAGAAAGTCAAGGCCGTACTTGGCTGGAAGTCACCAGCCAGCGTAACGGACATACGGAGTTTCTTGGGAATGGCAGGATATTACCGCAGATTTATTGAAGGATTCTCCACCATAGCCAAGCCTATGACGCAGTTACTCAAGAAAGATAAGAAGTTTGAATGGACAGAAGCCTGCGAGAAAAGTTTCCAAGAACTAAAGCGGAAGTTAACGACAGCACCGGTATTAATTGTACCCAACATACACAAGAATTTTGAAGTATATTGTGACGCGTTCAGAAAGGGTCTCGGATGCGTGTTGATGCAGGAAGGCAAGGTTGTTGCCTACGCTTCAAGGCAACTTCGCAAGCATGAGGAAAATTATCCCACTCATGACTTAGAAATGGCAGCAGTTATTCATGCACTCAAGGAATGGAGGCATTTCTTACTTGGGAATCGATGTAAATATATACGGATCACAAAAGTCTCAAATATATTTTCACACAACCAGAACTAAACTTACGGTAACGACGTTGGTTGGAGTTGGTAAAGGATTATGATGTTGGTATCCATTACCATCTAGGGAAAGCAAATGTAGTGGCCGATGCCCTTAGTCGGAACCCCAGCTCCGATGAAAACAATCTGCACAGCTTGAGGCCCGAATTCCAACAAGAATTTGCCAAGCTCAACTTGATAATGGTAGCAGAAGGCACCATATCAAACTTGGAAATACAACCCGACCTTGTGGGGAAAATTAAAGGAGCTCAGCCCGGTCACACCAGCATCGGAGGCATCAAAAGAAAGTTGAGTATGGGCAAGGCCTCGGAATTCGTCATAGACAATGAAGGAATATTATGGTACGGAGAAAGGCTCTGCTTGCCAAACATAGAAGACCTTAAACAGCAAATTTTAGCTGAAGCCCACACTGCCCCGTACTCGATCCACCCTGGAGGAACCAAAATGTATAAAGATATTCAGGAAAGATTTTGGTGGCACGGTATGAAGAGGGACATAGCCACCTTCATTGCATGTTGCGACTCATGTCAACGCATAAAAGCTAAGCATCAGAGACCAGCCGGACTACTGCAACCAAACAAAATACCTGAGTGGAAATGGGATGAAATAGGGATGGATTTCATTGTCGGACTACCTCGGTCACGACACGGGAATGATGCCATATGGGTCATCACTGATAGGTTAACCAAACTGGCACACTTTATTCCAATAAAGACGACCCACACCACTCAGAGGCTTGCCAGGATTTATCTTTCCCGCATAGTTTGTCTGCACGGTGTCCCGAAGACTATAATATCCGACAGAGGCACTCAGTTCGTCTCAAGATTTTGGGAGCATTTACAACAGGCTCTGGGAACCCAACTAGCCTTCAGTACCGCATACCACCCACAGATTGATGGACAAACAGAACGCGTAAACCAGGTTTTAGAAGACATGCTGAGAGCATGTGTCCTCACATATGGAACCAGTTGGGAAGAAAGCCTGCCATACACCGAGTTCGCGTACAACAACAGTTACCAGGCCAGCCTGCAAATGGCTCCTTTTGAATCCCTATACGGACGGAGATGTCGTACCCCGCTAAATTGGTCAGAGACCGGAGACAGCCGTATCTTCGGCCCATACGTGCTCAAAGAAGCCGAGGAAAAAGTCAAGCTAATCAGGGACCGACTCAAGACCGCTCAAAGCCGACAGAAGAGTTATTACGACCAGAAACATCGTGGGGTAAATTTTGAACCCGGTGAATTTGTGTACCTACGAGTATCACCTATGAGGGGACTGCAACGGTTTAAGATTAAAGGAAAGTTAGCACCAAGATTCATTGGACCATTCTGCATAGTGGCACGAAGAGGCACTGTAGCCTACCAGCTAGACTTACCCGAAGACTTGTCCGACATTCACGACGTATTCCACGTCTCTCAATTAAGGAAGTGCTTAAGCAAACCAGAGAAGCAAGTATCCCATGAGAACATTGACATACAGCCAGACCTCACTTATCGGGAACGCCCAGTAAAAATATTAGAGGAGTCTGAAAGGAGGACCCGACAGAAGACCATCAAGTTTTTCAGAGTTCAGTGGAGCAACCACACCGAAAGCGAAGCAACTTGGGAAAGAGAGGATTTTCTTCGGACAGAGCATCCACACTTATTTGAGGAACAGTTGAAATCTCGGGGACGAGATTTTTCCTAAGGGGGTAGGTGTTGTGACACTCCAAAATTTTTATTTGGTTTTCAGCAAAAACTTTGTGGTTTTTGAAAAGAGGCCATTTAAAATTTTTCCAGAAAACCTTCCTCTTAAAAACTTCCTTTTCTTTGGCAAGGTTTTTATTTTTATTCAAGCTATGGTGTTTGATCCTTTGAAACTTCTTCTCTGTTGGTTACCTCTCAAATTTATTTTGGGAGTTTAATATTTTTTCTTTTAAAAAGAAACTCTATGAAAACTTGGGATTTTCATATCTTGAAAACCACCCATGACTTTGTATTTTGCCCATGTGGTAAAACCCCTCCAAAACCTCCCCTCCTCCTGGTAATCAACCTAAGTTCTCTGTCCCAACTAATCCAAGCAAGTTTTGGATTTTATCCTAATTTTCTTTTCACTCAAATCATTTCTGAAAATTATTTGGAGCCTGAGAGTTTTTCAAAGCAAGTACCCTTTTGCATTTGAGTTTTGACCTCAAACCAACTCTCCTGGAAAGTCCTTTGTACCCACAACCCAGAACCATCTTGATCCACTCCTTCTCTTTTCAAATTTTTCAAAATTCAGTCTCTGCAAGTTTGGACCAGATTTGCCAAATTTGGTGAAATTCATATCTACACTTCTCCAAAAATTTCACCAAAAATCAAGCAGCCTACTGGAGCAATGAGAAGCCACTCCACCAAAAATCAGCTCAAGGAAAAATCCCCAGAGGCCAAAAACATTCTGTCGAACACCTGAGTTGCACTGTTCCTTTGCAAATTCAGAAAATTCAGACTTCAGTGTCGTTTTTCGTCCGTCAGCTTCACTCACGCGTTGACAGTGCGCTTGGCGCGTTGCACGCGGCTTCTTCTCCCTGGCCAGCACCCCCGCACGCGTGCTTGGCGTCTTCCCAGCGTCGGTGGCGCCCCTGGCCGCCCGCGCCGGCGTGTCTCGCGGCGGCCGAACCCCCGTAACAGCCGACAGGGGACGGAATGGCGGCTCAACGCTGTTCGGCGCTGCCCAACGCCCCTCTGCTCTCCGCGTGGCCTCATGCATGCCAGCGCACGCCTGTGGCACCGTCGCCGTGGCCCGGCACGCACGGATTGTGCTCACTGCCGCCGATGGGCCCGCGCCGCTCCGTTCTGTCGAATTCGCCCATAGCACCAAATCCCAGCTCGATTAGCGCCTAAACGGAACCGTGGACCTCCACGATGACGCCCAACGTCCTAATTACCCCTGACCAAGCCCTGCGCCGCCGTAACCTTCACTGGAGACCCCCGTTCACGGCCACCGCCTCGGGCCGCGTATAAAAAGGGCCCCCGAGCTCACTCTCGAGCACGCACCACCTCTACACCTCACCAAAGCTCTGCCAAGCCACCCGGAGGACCTCGAGGAGGTCTCCTCCCCCAACTCCGGCCGCCCCGATCCTCCTCGGCCTCCACCACGATTCGCTCCGGTGAGGCCGTCTCCGGCGCCCAAACCCCGTCAGTTACTCCCTCTAGCACCCAGTAAGCTAACGCCAGCATCAATTTGTCCTTCACAGCTCTCTCCGACGAGTCCATCGACCACCCGAGCCGCCGTCCGCCGGAGCAAAGCTCGCCATCGACGTGGTACTCACCGGCGACCACCACCACCACCAACCGACGTGGGAAGGTGCCCTGAACACGGAGGTACCCTCCGATCCCCCTGCCTCGCTGTGGATCGCCGCCGGCGACCACCGTGTCTCTCGGGCACCGGCGAAATCTGCCGCCCCGTTCGTATATTCAAACCTGACAGGCGGGACCCGCTGTCAGCCTCTCTGTCCTTTCTAAACGGAGCATTTTCTGAAAACGCCTTCTGCCAAATGCGCTTTCCCTTTGGGCTGGCATAGTTTCTGCCGAAGCGTTTTCCGTTTTTATAAGCTAGCCCCTGGGAACTTTCTGTTTCATTACAGATGAGTCCCTGGGCAAAAACCTCTATAACTTTTAAATAGAAAGGTATTTTTGATTGACTCTTTTTCTGTTCTCTTTAAAATTTTGTCTAGTTTTTTATCTGATTTATTTGAAAAATATTTGGAATACTTTTTGTGCACCTCTTGGTATTTACGATAGCGCATATATTTTCTTTATACCGTAGATACCGAAGGAGGTGACGGAGCCGCGAACTTCACCGAGCTAGGCTCCAACTACTCCGAACCAGGCAAGCATGTTTGAGCTTTTGATATGATGAGTGTCTTGGCATGTTTTGCATTTAGTTAGTTTCATGGCATGTTGATGAGCATACCGATGGACGTTATTTTATGCAATGTTGAGGTAAGTGAGTTCGATGATCCATAAGTGGATGGATGTGAGTATAAATGGCCATGTGTTGGCATGAGGATGGGTAAGATGGCAGTGTTGTAGCATGCCAGGCTTATGCCAGACTATGTGACTTCAATGTCAACTCGTATCATTCTAGTTCCTTCCATTTTTCCTTCCTTGTACTACCACAGGTTTTCCGTAAGGAATATGACTTAGTAAGTTGTAAACCGCTTTCCTGGTACACACCAAAAAGGAGAGGCCGTGATGATGGTTCCATGGCCCTGGATTAAAGCCAGTCATCCGGTCAGGGGGCATGGGTGTTTCCGGTTGGGACCGAGAGGGGGGCACCCCTTAGAGCGCGCGTATATAAATTTGATCCCATGCTATTCGAGATTGTGATCTCCCCGTCTCAAAAGTTTTTCTTGGACGATGTCTAGGGTGATTCCTAGCATCGAGAGGTAGGATGGGTGTGTACTGGTTAGCTGTGTTTTCTCCCGAAAAACCGTAAACGGAACTAGTCCTTCGGGACTACGGAAATCCGTTGGCTGTGGGAAAAATTTTGTACAAACTCTGCAGAGTCATATATTCCTCCAAATCATCTATTCCATGTCCAAGATCGATATTATCTTATTCTGATCAAATGTCAGTTTTGATGACAGAGACTCCGGGCAATCGCATGAGTGCTAAGTCCGGTTAAATGATTATTCCTGTGAATGGACTAACCCATTTATTCTCATAAATTGAATGTTTATTATGAGTATTATTTACTTGTGAATAAAAGCCCTTTTTGCGATGTCGCTCAGACGTCCGACTGTGGCATTGTTGTATTTTACTTTCTTTTCAAAGCCCTTTATGTGGTATCGCTAAGACGCCTGACTGTGGCATTTCCTTTAAAGCCCTTTCTGTGATGTCGCCCCGACGTCCGACTGTGGCATTTCTTTTAAAGCCCTTTCTGTGTTGTCACCCCGACGTCCGACTGTGGCATTTCTTTTAAAGCCCTTTATGTGGTGTCGCTAAGACGCCTGACTGTGGCATTTCTTTTAAAAGTCCTTTCTGTGATGTCGCCCCGAAGTCCGACTGTGGCATTTCTTTTAAAGCCCTTTATGTGGTGTCGCTAAGACGCCCGACTGTGGTATTTCTTTTAAAGCCCTTTCTGTGATGTCGCCCCGATGTCCGACTGTGGCATTTCTTTTAAAGCCCTTTGTGTGGTGTCGCTAAGACGCCCGACTGTGGCATCATTTCCTTATATTTATTTGTTCACCTTTTGAGGCGTCGCTTCAGACACCCGATCGGTCTTCATTTATGTTTTGTGGGATTTCAGGCGGACTACCGCCGTTTCCCTTTTACTTACCTCGTTATGCTAATTTTTGAATATACATTGGTGAATTAATCATGACGCATTCATGCATGCATTTGTTATATCTTACGTCCGAACTGTCTTGCGAGTACTTTCAAAGTACTCACTGGCTTGTTGATTTGGCCAGATGCTGACGAAGGCGATCTCATGGATGAAGAATTTGATAGCGAGTCCGACGCCTAGAGGAGTCCCAGTCAGTCTCATGCGACCCTGGATTTGGTCATTGTATTATATCCGCTTCCGCTACCAAATAAATTCATTGAGCCTCACCTCGACGCTCGATGAGACGACAGCTTTAGAGACTTGTATCTCTCTCCCCGCTGTGTTTTTCCACCACCGCCCTATCCTCGAGTCAGTAGCATGCCTCCACACCACTATGTCATGTCCGCCAATATGTATATTTATTGGCGTGCTTGTAATAATTTGGTTGAGCAACCGTAGTTTGACCCTGTAATATATTTTATGCTACTGGCTTATTGTATCAAGAATTTGTCTACCAGTAAGGAGGATTTCTCTCATACTGGACTCAAAAGATTGGTTTCTCAATAAATATTTTTATTGGAAAACCGGTCGTGACACTTCACTGGAGCGGCAACTGGTTTGCCATCCAGGAAGTTTCCCTTCTAGCCCTTGCCCTTCTTGAAACCGGTGGTCTTGTTAAACCATCAACACTTGATGCTCCTTCTTTGATTTCTACCTTTTGTGGTCTTAAGCACCGCGAACAGCTCCGGGATCAACTACATCCCTTCCATGTCATAGTTCATCACGAAGATCTAGTAGCTTAGTGATAGTGGCTAGAGAACTCTATCAATCACTATCTTATCTGGAAGTTTAACTCCCACTTGATTTAAGTGATTGTAGCACCCAGACATTCTGAGCACATGCCCACTAGCTGAGCTATTCTCCTCCATCTTGTTGGCAAAAGAACTTGTTAGAGGTCTCATACCTCTCAACACGGGCATGAGCCTGAAATCCCAATTTCAGCTCTTGGAACATCTCATATGTTCTATGGCGTTCAAAACGTCATTGGAATCCCGATTCTAAGCCGTAAAGTATGGTGCACTAAACTATCAAGTAGTCATCAGGATGTGTCTGTCAGGTGCTCACAACATCCACAGACAACGTTGTAGGGGTTTGCACATCGAGCGGTGCATCAAAGACGTAAGCCTTCTGTGTAGCAGTGAGGACACTCCTCGGACTACGGACCTAGTCCACATCATTGCTTACAATATCTTTCAACTTAATCTTTCTCTAGGAACGTATTGAAACAGGGAGCTACAACGTGAGCTATTCATCTACAACATATTTGCAAAGACAATTTAGACTATGTTCATGATAATTAAGTTCATCTACTCAAATTATTTAATGAACTCCCACTCAGATATACATCCCTCTAGTCATCTAAGTGAAACATGATCCGAGTCAACTAGGTCGTGTCCGATCATCATGTGAGACGGACTAGTCAACATCGGTGAACATCTTCATGTTGATCGTATCTTCTATACGAGTCATGCTCGACCTTTCGGTCTTCCGTGTTCCTAGGCCATGTTTGTACATGCTAGGCTCGTCAAGTCAACCTAAGTGTATTGCGTGTGTAAATCTGGCTTACACCCGTTGTATTCGAATGTTAGAATCTGTCACACCCAATCATCACGTGGTGCTTCGAAACAACGAACCTTCGCAATGGTGCATAGTTAGGGGGAACACTTTCTTGAAATTATTACGAGGGATCATCTTATTTAAGTTACCGTCGTTCTAATCAAATAAGATGTAAAACATGATAAACATCACATGTAATGAAATAGTGACATGATATGGCCAATATCATTTTGCTCCTTTTGATCTCCATCTTCAGGGCTCCATGATCATCGTTGTCACCGGCATGACACCATGATCTCCATCATCATGATCTCCATCATCATGATCTCCATCATCGTGTCTTCTTGAAGTTGTCTCGTCATCTATTACTTCTACTACTATGGCTAACGCTTTAGCAATAAAGTAAAGTAATTACATGACGTTTATGTTGACACGCAGGTCATAGATAAATTAAGACAACTCCTATGGCTCCTGCCGGTTGTCATACTCATCGACATGCAAGTCATGATTCCTATTACAAGAACATGATCAATCTCATACATCACATATATCATTCATCACATCCTTTTTGGCCATATCGCATCACACGACACATGCTGCAAAAAGAAGTTAGACGTCCTCTAATCGTTGTTGCAAGTTTTTACGTGGCTGCTATAGGTTTCTAGCAAGAACGTTTCTCACCTACGCCAAAACCACAACGTGATATGCCAATTTCTATTTAACCTTCATAAGGACCCTTTTCATCAAATCCGATCCGACTAAAGTGGGAGAGACAAACACCCGCTAGCCACCTTATGCAACTAGTGCATGTCAGTCGGTGGAACCAGTCTCACGTAAGAGTACGTGTAAGGTCGGGATGGGCCGCTTCATCCCACGATGCCTCTGAATCAAGATAAGACTAGTAACGGCAAGTAAATTGACAATATCGATGCTCACAACAACTTGTGTTCTACTCGTGCATAGAAACTACACATAGACCTAGCTCATGATGCCACTGTTGGGGATCGTAGCAGAAATTCAAAATTTTCTACGCATCACCAAGATCAATCTATGGAGTAATCTAGCAACGAGGGGAAGGAGAGTGCATCTACATACCCTTGTAGATCGCTAAGCGGAAGCGTTCAAGTGAACGGGGTTGATGGAGTCGTACTCGTCATGATCCAAATCACCGATGATCCTAGCGCCGAACGGACGGCACCTCCGCGTTCAACACACGTACGATTGGGAGACGTCTCCTACTTCTTGATCCAGCAAGGTGAGAGGAGAAGTTGAGGGAAAACTCCGACAGCACGACGGTGTGGTGGTGATGGAGGTCGTGGTTCTCCGGCAGGGCTTCGCCAAGCACTACAGAGGAGGATGAGGTGTTGGAGGAGGAAGAGGGCTGCGCCAGGGGAAGGGTGTGGCTGCCCTCTCTCTTCCTCACTATATATAGGGGGAAGGGAGGAGGGGGAGGCGCCCTAGGGATCCCTAGGGGAGGGGCGGCGGCCACAGGGGAAACCCTAGATGGGTTTGGGCGCCCCCACCCCTTAGGAAACTTGCCCCCCAAGCCGGGAGGGGCGGCTGCCCTAGGGGTGGCGCCCCCACCTCTCCTGGTTACGTGAGATGGGGTGGGAGGGGTGCTCAGCCCCTTAGTGGGCTGATGTGCCCTCTCCCCTTGGCCCATAAGGCCCCCCAACGCTTGTCGGGGCCTCCGAAACCCTTTTCGGACACGCTGGTCATCACCTGGTACCCCCGGAACAATTCCGGACTCCAATACCCTTCATCCAATATACCGATCTTCACCTCCGGACCATTCCAGAGCTCCTCGTCATGTCCGGGATCTCATTCGGGACTCCGAACAACATTCGGTAACCACATACTATTTCCCATAACAACTCTAGCATCACCGAACCTTAAGTGTGTAGACCCTACGGGTTTGGGAACAATGCAGACATGACCGAGACAACTCTCCGGCCAATAACCAGCAACGGGATCTGGATACCCATGTTGGCTCCCACATGTTCCACGATGATCTCATCGCATGAACCACGATGTCGAGGATTCAATCAATCCCGTATACAATTCCCTTTCTCCAGCGGTATTGTACTTGCCCAAGATTCGATCGTTAGTATCCGATACCTTGTTCAATCTCATTACCGGCAAGTCTCTTTACTCGTTCCGTAACACATCATCCCGTGATCAACTCCTTGGTCACATTGTGCACATTATGATGATGTCCTACCGAGTGGGCCCAAAGATTCCTCTCCGTTTACACGGAGTGACAAATCCCAGTCTCGATTCGTGCCAACCCAACAAACACTTTTGGAGATACCTGTAGTGAACCTTTATAGCCACCCAGTTACGTTGTGACATTTGGTACACCCAAAGCACTCCTACGGTATCCGGGAGTTGCACAATCTCATGGTCTAAGGAAATGATACTTGACATTAGAAAAGCTTTAGCATACGAACTACACGATCTTTTTGCTAGGCTTAGGATTGGGTCTTGTCCATCACATCATTCTCCTAATGATGTGATCCCGTTATCAACGACATCCAATGTCCATGGTCAGGAAACCGTAACCATCTATTGATCAATGAGCTAGTCAACTAGAGGCTTACTAGGGACATGGTGTTGTCTATGTATCCACACATGTATCTGAGTTTTCTATCAATACAATTCTAGCATGGATAATAAACGATTATCATGAACAATGAAATATAATAATAATAATAACTAATTTATCATTGCCTCTAGGGCATATTTCCAACATAACTCAACTGCTATACCTGTCGGTATTTGTGAGGATGTGCCTGTTGTAGTTGCAAACGTTACTATTTTAACGAACTTTGTTATTCTTTATATTTCCGAGGACAATAGTATGTCTATTATTCTTGGAAGACCCTTTTTGAATACTGCCGGGCTGTTATTGATTGCACTAACACTACTAGGAAAAGGGCTATAGATAGGATTGATACTAATGGCGCACCATGGAAGTAGTGCGCCACTACTATATACTAATGGCGCACCGGTTGGTGATGCGCCATTAGTGTGGAAGACACTAATGGCGCACCAGAAACAGGGTGCGCCACTAGTATTAAATTATTTTTTTCCATTTTTCCATACATACTAATGGCGCATCAGGTCAAAGTGCGCCATTACTAGTTCTAAGTAGTAATGGCGCACCAAGTAGACAGTGCGCCATTACTGTAAAAAAATTTATTCTTTTTTTGCAAAACTAATAATGGCGCATCATTTCACAGTGCGCCATTACTAGTTTAAACTAGTAATGGCGCACTATTACCCGGTGCGCCATTAGTATATTTTTTTTTACTTTTTTGCAAAACTACTAATGGCGCACCACCTGCAAGTGCGCCATTAGTAACCAGCGTTACTAATGGCGCATTTTCTGGTGGTGCGCCATTAGTAACCTGGGAACCCAATAGATATTTTGGACAGCCCCACACCTACCCACTCACTTTTCCCACTTCATTCCCTCCACCTCCTTCTCCAAGATTTCGGCCATCTCCTCCTCCTCACCTCATTTCCACCATAGATTCATCAAAATTAAGTGGTGAAATTACCTTTTTTTGATAGGTAAGTAAGGGGAAAGCTATCTTCATGATGTAGATCTACTTTTTTTCTCCCTAGCTCGCTCCAACAACGTGCACATGCACCTTTTGTGGCCTAGCTAGATCTATGTATGTTTGTGGTGTTGCATGTGTTTGTGGTGTTGCATATATGTTTGTGTTTGAAGGTACCGGTATTTGAAATGCGATACTTGCCAATATTTTGCCGGAATGTTTTGATTCATTTTCGTTTCGGCGAGAATTTTGGCACTATGCATTCTTTTTGGTCCTATTTTTAGGGAAGGTCATGCCAAATTTTTTCTTGGTTCTAAAATATCGTTTTGCTCTACCCCACAGGCGACAATGGTCCGCACGATGACTGAAGGCATCATGAATAGGTTTTTGAGCTCTGCGAAGGCCGAGATGCTTCAAAAGAACGAGACGGATATAAGATGTCCGTGTCGAAGATGCAAGCTGAAGAGCCTTATTGCGGACCCGGATTCCGGGCAGGTGCGGGACCACCTGCTCTTGCGTGGTTTCATGGATGGCTATCGGTGGCAAGGTGATGAAGATGACTATGAAGTCGTCCATGGGGGCCGGACAAGAAATGAGGAAGGGCAACAAGACAAGTACCACCGCGGCGAGGGCAGGCGAGAAGACAAAGAATCTCCAGGACATGATCACGACGGTGATGCTGTACACAGTCATCATGTAGAAGATGTCGTACATGATGATGAGGAAGATCAAGACGAAGGGCATGATCATGAAGATGAAGATGCCGGAGCAGACGACGATGGAGGCTGGGTGCAGGACCCTCATATTCAAGAGCTGCTTCTCAAGCAGACGGATAACGCAAGAGCTGCCGCCCGAGAGAAAGCCAAGCTGGATCAACTAGAGATAGACGCGGTTACTCCATTGTATGAAGGATGCAGGCCCGAGGGTACCCGCCTGAAAGTAACGCTCATGGCTCTGGAGATGAAGGTAAAACACAAAATGATCGACGCATGCTTCGACGAGAACATGTCATTCTGGCACAAACGTCTTCCCAAGGGGAACAATTGCCCGACCAGTTTCGAGGAGGCGAAGAAAATCGTGTGTCCTCTGGATTTACCGCATGTGAAATACCATGTGTGCATGAAAAATTGTATCATTTATCGGGACGAGCACGCGGAGTCTACCATATGTCCGGTGTGCGGCGTCACTCGATACAAGAAGAGGAAGAAAGCTCCTCGAAAATCGGTGTGGTACTTTCCGATCACTCCTTGTCTGCAGCGGTATTTCGCGGACCCTAAGGTAGCAAAGCTTCTGCGTTGGCACGCGGATAGGGAGGAGAAGAAGCGGGAAGATGACAGAAATGATCCGGAGATAAATAAAAAAGACAAGATGCTGAGTCACCCTAAGGATGCGAGCCAGTGGCAAGCGTTGAATTTCGAATACCTAGAATTTGGGAAGGATCCAAGGAACATCGTGCTGGGCGCGAGCACCGATGGAGTCAATCCGTTTGGCAGCCAGAGAAGCACACATAGCACCTGGCCTGTGTTTGTGTGGATGTACAACCTTCCCCCCTGGTTGTGCATGAAGAGGAAGTACATTCACATGAGTATGCTAATTGAAGGGCCGAAACAACCAAGGAACGACATCAATCTGTATCTGGGGCTGCTGAAGGAGGAGCTAGACACGCTGTGGAAAACGCCAACCAATACGTGGGATGCTGTAGAGAAAGAATATTTCCCTATGAGAGCCGCACTGCTCACGACGGTGCACGACTATCTCGGTTACGGATATCTCGCGGGGTAGGTAGTCCACGGATTTTTTGGATGTGTAAGGTGCATGGATGACACAACATATCGCCAGCTAGATAGAGATCCCGGGTCTTCAAAAACCGTGTTCATGGGACATCAAAGGTGGCTTCGCGACGATGACCCGTGGAGGAAATGCAAGGATCTGTTTGATGGTGAAACCGAACCCCGAAAACGCCCGTGTATGAGGAGCGGCGAGGAAATAGACGAGCTGTTGAAAAATTGGGAAGACTGCCCACTGCCGGGAAAGAAGCAAAAGGCGCCAGAGCCGGGAAAGAAGCGAAAGGCGCCAGAGCCGCTGCTGAAGGTATGGAAAACGAGGTCTGTTTTCTAGGACTTGCCGTACTAGAAGATCCACCGTGTGCCTCACAGCCTTGATGTCATGCATATCACGAAGAACATGTGCGAGAGTCTGCTTGGTACCCTGCTCAACATGCCAGAGAGGACCAAAGATGGGCCGAAAGCAAGGGCAGACTTGAAATCAATGGGCATCAGGCAGGAGCTTAACACTAATGATGATGATGATGATGATGATGATGAGGCGAAGCAGGACACAGAAAGTCGTCGCAAAGGCAAAAAGGCCAAGAAGACCGGAAATGACTACCCTCCCGCGTGCTTCACTCTAAATCAGGAGGAGATTGAGCAGTTTTTCACCTGCCTCCTAGGAGTAAAACTTCCTTACGGTTACACGGGGAAGATAAGCAGATACCTAGACCTAGCGAAGCAGAAGTTCAGCGGGATGAAGTCTCACGACTGTCACGTGCTGATGACGCAGATACTTCCAGTTGCAATCCGTGGGATCATGGACGCGCACGTCCGTGAAATGCTATTTGGCCTATGCAACTTTTTTGACGTCATCTCTCGGAAGTCGATTGGCGTGAGGCAACTCAGAAGGCTACAGGAAGAGATCGTGGTGATACTATGCGAGCTTGAGATGTACTTCCCGCCCGCATTCTTCGACGTTATGGTGCATCTGCTTGTCCATATCGTGGAGGATATCATCCAACTCGGGCCGACGTTCCTGCACAGCATGATGCCGTTCGAAAGGATGAATGGTGTCATCAAAGGATACGTTCGCAACATGTCACGTCCAGAGGGAAGTATAGCCAGGGGCTTTCTGACCGAAGAGTGCATCTCCTACTGCACGAATTATCTAGGCATCGAGAACCCCGTTGGTCTGCCCGTCAACAGGCACCTCGGCAGGCTCGCTGGATGGGGTCACCTTGAGGGTCGCCGCGAAATGCATGTCGACTTCGAGGGTCGACTCGCCGACTTCAAAGAGCAAACCTAGTCGCGCTATAACACATAGACGTGGTCGATCCTTGGGTGGTAGAGCACAAAACCTTTATTGAGAAGACGTACAATGACCAAGGCCAACAGAGGACGGACGGAGATATAGTCAAAGAGCACAACTCATGTTTCACGCGTTGGTTCGAGCAGAAGCTTCTGTCGTACCCTTTACATGAGGATTCTTCCGCGGAAGAACAACTCATATTCGCCTTGTCATAGGGCACCGAGCACAACTTGATGACCTATGAGGCGTACGATATCAACGGCTACACATTCTACACCGAGAACAAGGACATGAAGAGCGATGGTTATCAGAACTCCGGGGTAACGATGGAATCCTACACCGGTAACGACAAGGACAGATACTACGAAAGGATCGAGGAGATCTGGGAGCTGAGCTATGCTGGAGAGAAGGTCCCGATGTTCCATGTCAGATGGACCAAGAGCGTCCTAAAAGAAGACCGGTATTTCACCACCACTGTTATACCCGAAGCCAAATCCAAGACCGCGGGCGGAAACGTCACCGCGAAAAATGAGCCATGGGTACTGGCTTCCCAAGTGGACCAATGCTTCTTCATTACCGACCCGTCAAAGCCCAGTCGTGTTATCGTGAGGAGAGGCAAAAGGAAGATCATTGGAATGGATGGAGTAGCCAGTGAGCAAGACTTCGACAAGTACGGCGACCTGAAGATCGAACATGACGACGACGATGAAGTAGCAGCACACACACCCAGAAGAAGCAGGACCACCCTACCTAAAGGACGTCCGTTCCACAGAAGAACTCCATTTGCAAAAAAGAAGGGCAAGAAGATTGTGAACAGATAGCTAGCTAAGATCGATTATATTTAAATCGTAGTCTTCATTTCTCGATTGTATTTCATGGGCACTTTTTGATATCATGAATATTTTTAAATTTCATGGGCACTTTTTGAATTCATGAGGACACTTGATCTCGATCCCCCTCCATCTCGATCTCGATTCCCCCTCCATCTCGATCTCGATCCCCCTCCATCTCGATCCCACCCGCACCCTCCCCCGCTCCACCGTCACAAATGAATGCAACTAAAAATCCAAAAAACAAATTTGATTATATTTTCAAATAACAAATTTGATGATATTTTCAAATAACAAATTTGATGATATTTTTTAAAAATTATTACTGTTTTTATAAAAATTTATTACTGTTTCATATTCATATGAATTTTCTAAAAAATTATTAGATGCAACAAAAAATAATAAAAAAATTACTTATGGTGCACCGCTCGCTGGTGCGCCATTGCATTGCAAAAAAAAAAGATTACTTATGGCGCACCGCTTGGGGGTGCGCCATTGCTATCAAAAAACATTCTAATGGCGCACCTCCAGGGGGTGCGCCATTAGTAATGTCCCCCCTAGCCAGATCCACTCCCCCTCGCCAGATCCACTTCCCCCCTTGCCACACCCTCACGT
>NC_057794.1:414259012-414266676 GCF_018294505.1 Triticum aestivum | reverse complement strand
GCATCCTATGCCCGCTCAAAATCCCCCCTGATTTCTGCACTGGATGAGCACCTGCCCTGCTGCTGCCCGCCCTCGCCCCGCCTGCACCGGCCCCCGCCTCTGCTCTCGCCCCGCGCATCGCGCTCGGCCTACCGCCAGCTGAGCCCCGACCCCGCCCGCGCGACCCTGCTGCCGCTGCTCTATTGTGGTTGCACGCCTGTGCCGCCGCGCTGCTCTGCTGCTCTACATGCTGCTATCGCCGCCTGCTTTCCTCGTCCTTGCTGCTCCTCTCCCCTCACCCCTAGTGCTGCTACTCCACTTCTCTAAATCCTTCTTACTGCCACTCTCTACTGCTTCTACTCCATCTTTATGTTATGAGAAATAACTGTCATCGAAATCTTGCTTTGTGATTGAGTAATCTGCTAGTATAATTGTGTGATTGAGTAATCTGCTAGTATAATTGGTGATGTTGCAAATAGAAGTAGAGTACTGCTTGTTGTACTTGTGATCTTGCAAATAGGAGTTGGAGTAAGTTAACTTAACTGGAGTAATTTGTTGCATCTGTTGTAGGTGGTCTAGTGCTGCCCATCTACTGCCCATTTCCTCTGGTACCGGAGTTGGAGTTTAGTGTATTGGACACTTTCATAGATTGCTAGGGTACTGCCTCTCCTTTCTCTCCTTTAGTGTACTAGAAACTTCCATAAATTTCAGAAACTTCATATAAAAATTTTATTCACTGCTGCTGATGTACTACTTGTGATGCTGCTGCTGCTGCACTACTTGTGATGCTGCTGCTACTTGGCTAAATTTTATTCACTGCTGCTGATGTACTACTTGTGATGTTGCTGCTGCACTACTTGTGATGCTACTGCTACTTGTGATCTTCTGAAATGACCCCTTTCTCTTGAAATGTTGATTAATTTCCGTTTCGGTTGAGAATGGGGCACTCCTAGGTCAAGAAAATTAGCAAAGGTCATGCCCAATTTTCTTGACCTAGAAGGTGCCCGATTCTCAACCAAAACAAAAATTAATCAACATTTATAGTTTGACCTAGAAGATGCCCAATTTGTTAACTCTAGTTCAGGTGTTGAATGTTAATCTGAGTGTGTGTGATGGTGACTGGACAGATAAATCATGTCTCCCAACATTTTCAGCAAAGTGGACTCTCACACACACACTATCTAGCTTTACACTTAAGCAGTGGCGAGATCTGCTCCCTCCACACAATGTGCAACAAGCAAGCAGGTGGATCTAGGTAGCTTGGCTAGATTAGCTATGAGCCAATGTGGTAAAGTCAAAAGAGATGATGCAGATGGATGGATAGATGGATGGATGGGGATGCAGCACCACTCTCACCACCTTCACTTGTCTAGCTTGTGGTTTACCCCTCACTCTCTCATGCACCAGAAGAATATGATACATACATCCACTTTGATAAGCTAAAACTAGTAAGAGAAGTAGGGCAAAAAATATTTTTTGTATTTATTTTAGATCACATACACAAAATAACCTACCAGCAATACAAATCTAGTTTTAGAAACATGTGATACATACATCCACTTTGATAAGCTAAAACTAGTAAGAGCAACAGGGCAAAAAATAAATCTATGTACGATATAGGGGTGCTACAGCTATATCCTCCATCCCGTCCCACCGGAGCAAGCAAACCTACAAGCTGCTCCTCATGTTTTTCCCTCTACTAGTAGACTGGAACTTCCCAATGCTGGCTAGTTTGCACCCTCTACAAGTTGCTACTGCTTCCGAATAACCTAACAACCATCGAAATCTAGTTTGAATCAGAAAAATGTGAGAAAACCCATCGATTGAGGCGGACAACTAGTTGTAGATGAGGAAGGGCATTTGAGGCTCCATCGAGTCTACGAAGATGTGATGGGTCCTGATATATTGACTTGCGGATTTATTTTTTCCTAGACTGCCTCGGTGTCGACAAACCCTAAATGATGAGACCATGATCTTGTTCCTTGACAATAACCAACTTTTTGACCAAACTTTTTTCCTATTTAGAGCGAAACATGGCCCACAACGATGAGGCCGGCGGTTCAGGCGGCAAGCAATTCTGGGAGTTGTCCCAGGAGATGGAGGAAGAACCTCACCGCTATGAGGACACCGTGGAAGACGCCCATCCTGACTACACAACCCCTAGTGGCGTCGGGGATGACACCATTGATGGTGCCGCTGAGGATGCCACCACAGATGATGGCGGCGCACACACTGATGGCAGCCAACCGAAGAAGCAAAGGAAGGACCGGCGCCCGAATGCGCTCCGCACCCTCAAGGAGGAATTCACTCAAGTGGACTCCGACAGGAATCCAACGGAGCCCAAACATATAGTCAAGGGGTACTCGGTTCAGCTTGGGTGCATTCTTCGGAGCACCGTCTCGATCAACACCAAGAACCTTAGGCATAAGGACCGAGGGAATTTGCGTAACCTCCTCTTCACGAAGCTGCACGAACGATACAGGTTCCCCGCCGAATTTGAAAACACACGCCTCTCAGGGAATAAAGTGAACAGTGCCGCCCTCACGAAGATGAGCACGGCCCTGTCTACTTGGAAAAGCATGGTGAAGAGAATGATTGATAAAGGTGATAGTTATGAGAAGATCAAGGCGAAATATCCTTTGATGAGCGAAGATGCGTACAAGGAGTTCAAGATGAAGTGCGAGAGCAGTGCAACCTCCAAATCAAGTCAGTGGGGGAAAGAAATGCGGGAGTTGAACTTAGGGGAACACAAACTCGGTCCCGGCGGTTACAGAGTGGCGGAGCCTATATGGGACAAGGAGGACGCGGAGCGTGCCGAGCAAGGCCTACCGCCCCGCTTCGAGAAATACAGCAGTGACAAGCAGACCAGGAACTATGTCAGGGCCCGGTACAAGGAGGACCCGATAACAAAGGAGCTTACCATCCGAAGACCAGGGCGCTTGAGCTTCTTCTGGTAAGGAATACACCCCCGCGTAATTAGCTCCATATGGTTGCACTCTAATTAATCCCCAATATTTCTAAATGGTTCACGTTCCTTTCGCAGGATACTGAAAGCAGTAGCGCGGGGTCGTCTAAGAGCTTCCCTTTCGACACCCCTTTAAATAGGGCGTTGAACGTAATGAAAAACAAGGATAAGCTCACTAAGCCAACGTCAGCTGGTCGTGTGGCCGGCAAAGGCTTGTCCACAAAATGGGGGTCATACTATACCGCTGGTGTGCGGAAGGAGAAAAAGACCAGCTCGGAAAGCCAGACGCACGAGGTTGAAGAACTCAAGGCACAAGTGGCGCGGATTCCGGAGCTTGTCCAAGAGCAAGTGCAACAACAAGTTGGAATGATGCTCAACGCCATGGTGCCTACGTTGATTCATGGGCTGACGACGTGGATTGCAGGCGGCCAACAGGTTCCCAGCTTCACGGCCAGCAACTCACACAGCGCGCAGGCGGCGCCATTGGTGTCTCCGGTGGCGCCATTGGTGTCTCCGGCGGCGGCGCCATTGGTGTCTCCGGCGGAGGCGGTATTCGTGTCTCCGGCGCCGGCACGGGCATTGGAGCTTAATGCACCCGGGTGTACGCCGGCCGGCACCTCGCCAGCAAGCGCCCCTTCCGTCAGTTGCACGCCCGCCGTTGGCGGTGCCTCGACATTAGCCGAGCTCGAAGGCATCACGGTAACTAAGCCTCTCGGCCGATGACTTCATCTCCTTGCCTTTGACTGGGCATCCCTGACGCCCTGTACATGTTTTCACAGGGCACCGCCGACGTTCCTTGCACTCTTCTGCACTTCGTGGGCGCCGAGTTGGTCGATGTCGCCAAGGGCAGAATCGTTCAACCGGGCAACCCCATGTTCCACGGTAATCCGATGCCACCCACAATGTCTAGGGTTGAAGTGGTTCGGGTGCTGCCAGGCTGCGACGAGCTGTTACCTCCGATTCGACCCGCTAGGGCCGACGAAGAAGTTGAGATGACCCTGAGCGCCTGCGTAAACTGGCCCCTGCTTTGGCCGAAGAGCCAGATTCGTTTGGGGGCGGGGGACACCACCCCACAGACAAGACCGCCAGTCGTGCCGGCGCCAAGCCATGGCAAGAACGCCGCAACGCTACCGGACCTGCCGGACATCCCTATGGCACAGGATCCGGACAGCCCTATGGCATAGGATCCAGACGGCGACGACAACGACGACGGTACATTTACCATAGTTGATAAGTACTTTGCCGAACATGGGTACGCTGACGAGTTCTACGGGCCTCTTTCTCAAGAACCCAACCAAGACGACCGCGATCTAGCTGGTACGGCGGAGAAATCCAATTGCAACAGGCGTCATCTGGCGTTCAGTTCTCAGGACACGCCTCCAGCTCCCGCCTTCACCGAGCCTCAGATAGCTGAGGTGCGAAATATTATCAGCCCCAACACGCTCAAGAAGGCGGTCTGTGAGCAGAACTCGGTCCCATTACAGGAGATCAAGAAGAAGGGACGAAAACGAAAGACTAACAAGGGCGCCGGTGCGAGCCACCCGGCACCAAGTTCGATCCGTGCTTAGGATGGGCCACCTTCACCTAAGGATATCTCGAGGAGGGTGCATGTGGTGGGTAGGGTGATGCTACCGCCAAATATGCTGAATGCTGCAACCGGTGCTATGCGGAGTCTGCACGACAGTGTTCTTTCTTTGGAGAAGCGGCGTCTCAGAGCGAAGGATGTGGCATACCCGGTTTTCGTGGGCAAGGTGCCAGAGGGCAAGGGCTTTGTGGATGGCGACATCGGGGGTACGATCGTCCTGTGGTTTGATGACATCTTTGCTATGTTTAACCTTCATCCGTTGCACTACACCTTCGTTCGGCTGTTTTCGCTGAGTATGGAGATGCGGGTCATTAGAGAGAAGAGCCCGGACATCGTGATAGTCGACCCATTCTACATGCGTGCCAAGCACTTGAGCAGCGCTGGGGACCGCCAAGTTGCGAGTTCACACCTCGAAGGCGTCATTCTGGCAAACCCAGATAAGGATAACTTCCTTGTGGCTTACTTTCCCGAGTAAGTCATCCCTTAACCACCCCGTAACATATGATTTCTTAGATTTCGATCGTTCTTTTTTTCTAACATTCTATGTTTTGTGCAGTGACACACATTGCACACTCATCCTCTTAAGCCCGAAATATTCCATGGCCACGTATTTAGACCCGAACCGTAACTCCAAGATAGACTACACAAATGTCAAGAAAGTTCTTGATGATGTTCTCCCCGCCTACGCCAAATCTGGAGGCACCTTCACCAGGGCAGTTCATAAGTACGACAAGCACATGTTCTCACACAATACGAAGTTCTGCTGTGTCAAGCAGTCGCCTGGCGGTCAGAAGGATGCCTACTACGCCCTCCATCACATGCGGGCGATCATAAGGGACCATCATCAACTTCTGCTACCAGATAATCTCAAAGATTGGACCGCGAGCTTGTCGGCAGTCCAGGACGCGGACCTCAGACAAGAATTCTTTAGCATCCAGTCGGAGTTTGCGGACATCATCCATCAAGATGTCCTTCATACCTCGGGGCAGTTCTTCCTCAGATATCAACCGTCCAACAGTGAGATAGATGAAATGCTACAAATGCAGGGTGACAACGACCGCGATTTCATGACCATCACGACAGACGGCGGCTTCATCCACGTTCCTGTCCGATGAGTCGAGTCGAAAGTAGTGATGTGTAGTTCTAAAACATTGATTGGCTCATGTTGTAATTATACTTTAATGAATTCGTATGTCTCTTTGGTTTGGACAGTCGTTCAACTTAGATGTAATCGATGCTATTTATTAGTAGGACCATGAATCGTGCTATTAATGTCTTGCTTTTCTCTTCCGATCCTTTTGTTGCATACTTACATATTGCTTATGTATTGTCTGTTGTTTGGCTTGTGCATAGAGATGCCATCGTATGACGTGTACAAGGGTAAGGTTCCCGGAGTCTACGACGACTGGGAGGAGTGACGGAGACAGGTTCACCGTTTCAGCGGTAATAGTTACAAAGGGTACACCACTAGGGCGGAGGCCGAATGTAGATACGCCCGCTATCTAGAGGGAGAGAGGAGGGAGCGTTGGAGGAACCGGATGAAGACCAGTTTGATCACGATGATGCTCATCATGATGACCACAACTCTCTTCTATGTGATGGTAGTTTAGATGATCGATATCGACTTGTAATGTGAAGGCAAACTCGATACTCGCGGTCTTGAGACTTGTAATGTTTTATCTTTGTTCGGTCTTTTGAATTCGGAGACTAATATGATGAATTGTATTCGGAGACTAATCTTCTATTGTATTCGATGAATCTGATGTTGCTGTGTGCTGCTGTCTATATTCTGTCCAATAATATATTTTGTAACCTGTGCAAAAATCAGAAAAGCAAAAAAAATAAAACCTAATATTCATACTAATGGCGCACCACACAAGACACTAATGGCGCATTAACTGCTGGTGCGCCATTAGAATGCCAAAGCACATGGGTACATATGGCCCCCTGGGAGGCATTCTAATGGCACACTGTAGGCTATACTAATGGCGCACTACGTGGTGCGCCACTAGAACACCAGATACTAATGGCGCACCGGTGGTGCGCCATTAGAATTTAATTCTAATGGCGTGATGCCAGTGGCGCACCGGTAGTGCGCCATTAGAAGGCAAATTTGGTGCGCCACTAGCATGCCTTTTCCTAGTAGTGTAAAGGCAATGTCACTTTTCATGTTAATGGTAATGAGCATACGGTACACTTTAGGAGGAAACAACCTCAAGTTCATAGTATCAACTCTATTGGAAAAATTCCATCGATTATATTTGGAGGTTTTGAGTTTCCACTTCCCACTGTCAAGAAGAAATATGATATTCTTATAATTGGGGATGTGCATATCCCCGTTGAGGTAACATAGTGTTATTCGAAATTTCTCCGGTTCCATGTTATTCGGAATGAGTTCGTTAACAAGACTTGATCAACCTTGTTAGTGGATTCCTTTTGATGAGCATGAGATGGATGAAACTAGAAGGCACAACCTTCTATACCCTCCTTTTACTTTCTGTTATTTATATTAAATAAAATAAAAATAGTATTTTCTGTCTGTTATCTGAATTGCTCGTGCAATATAAAAATACCCCGAAAACAAAAGTTCTCCAAATGCCCTGAAATGTAAATATGATTTTTTTTCTGGAATATTTAAGAATATTTGGCACTGAGAACACAGCAGGAGGATCATCCACCTGGCCATGAGAGTGGAGGGCGCGCCCCCCTACCTCGTGGGCCCACGGTGGCCCTCCTCCACTTATTCCCGCACCCATACACTCCTTCCTCCCACAAACACGAATATCCAGCTCAAGCATGAGTTCTAGCTCATTTTTGCTGTGATTTTCGATCTCCTTGCTCAAAGCACTGATACGTCTCCAACGTATCTATAATTTTTGATTGCTCCATGCTATATTATATACGGTTTTGGACATTATTGGGCTTTATTATCCACTTTTATAATATTTTTGGGACTAACCTATTAACCGGAGGCCCAGCCCAGAATTGCTGCTTTTTTTGCCTATTTTAGGGTTTCGAAGAAAAGGAATATCAAACGGAGTCCAAACGGAATGAAACTTTCAGGAACGTGATTTTCTCACCGAACATGATCCAGACGACTTGGACCCTACGTCAAGAAACAAAAGAGGAGGCCAT
>NC_057794.1:414250618-414258768 GCF_018294505.1 Triticum aestivum | reverse complement strand
CCTCGTGGGCCACCTGTTGCTCCACCGACGTACTCCTTCCTCCTATATATACCTACGTACCCACAAACGATCAGATACGGAGCCAAAAACATAATTCCACCGCTGCAACTTTCTGTATCCACGAGATCCCATCTTGGGGCCTGTTCCGGAGCTCCGCCGGAGGAGGCATCGATCATGGAGGGCTTCTACATCATCACCATAGCCCTTCTGATGAAGTGTGAGTAGTTTACCTCAGACCTACGGGTCCATAGATATTAGCTAGATGGCTTCTTCTCTCTTTTTGGATCTCAATATAATGTTCTCCCCCTCTCTTGTGGAGAACTATTCGATGTAATCTTCTTTTTGCGGCATGTTTGTTAAGACCGATGAATTGTGGGTTTATGATCAAGTCTATCTATGAACAATATTTGAATCTTCTCTGAATTCTTTTATGTAAGATTGCTTATCTTTGCAAGTCTCTTCAAATTATCAGTTTGGTTTGGCCTATTAGATTGATCTTTCTTGCAATGGGAGAAGTTCTTAGCTTTGGGTTCAATCTTGCGGTGTCCTTTCCCAGTGACAGTAAGGGCAGCAAGGCACATATTGTATTGTTGCCATCGAGGATAACAAGATGGGGTTTTCATCATATTGCATGAGTTTATCCCTATACATCATGTCATCTTGCTTAAGGCGTTAATCTATTTTCATTAACTTAATACTCTAGATGCATGCTGGATAGAGGTCGATGAGTGGAGTAATAGTAGTAGATGCAGGCAGGAGTCGGTCTACTTGTCTCGGACGTGATGCCTATATACATGATCATACCTAGATATTCTCATAACTTTACTCAATTCTGTCAATTGCTCAACAGTAATTCGTTCACCCACCGTAGAATACCTGTCTCTTGAGAGAAGACACTAGTGAAACCTATGGCCCCCGGGTCTATCTTCATCATATTAATCTTCCAATACTTAGTTATTTCCTTTTCTTTATACTTTGCTTTTATTTTACTTTGCATCTTTATCATAAAAATACCAAAAATATTATCTTATCATATCTATCAGATCTCACTCTCGTAACTAGCCATGTAGGGATTGACAACCCCTTATCGCGTTGGTTGCGAGGATTTATTTGTTTTGTGCAGGTACGAGGGACTCGCGCGTAGCCTCCTACTAGATTGATACCTTGGTTCTCAAAAACTGAGGGAAATACATTGCTGCATCATCCCTTCCTCTTTGGGGAAAACCAACGCAGTGCTCAAGAGGTAGCAAGAAGGATTTCTGGCGCCGTTGCCGGGGAGTCTATGCAAAAGTCAATATAAAAAGTACCCATCACAATCCCTATCTCCTGCATTACATTATTTGCCATTTGCCTCTCGTTTTCCTCTCCCACACTTCACGCTTGCTGTTTTATTCACCCTCTCTCTCTCTATCCTCCCTCTCTTTCCCGTTTGCCTCTTTTTGCCTGTTTGCTTTTTGTTTGCTTGTGTGTTGGATTGCTTGCTTGTCATGATGGCTCAAGATAACACTAAATTGTGTGACTTTACCAATACCAACAACAATGATTTTATTAGCACTCCGGTTGCTCCTCTTACCGATGCTAAATCTTGTGAAATTAATACTACTTTGCTGAATCTTGTCATGAAAGATCCGTTTTCCGGCCTTCCTAGTGAAGATGCCGCTACCCATCTAAATAGCTTCATTGATTTGTGTGATATGCAAAAGAAGAAAGATGTGGATAATGATATTGTTAAATTGAAGCTATTTCCTTTCTCGCTTAGAGATCATGCTAAAGCTTGGTTCTCGTCTTTGCCTAAAAATAGTATTGATTCACAGAATAAGTGCAAAGATGCTTTTATCTCTAAGTATTTCCCTCCCGCTAAGATCATCTCCCTTAGAAATGATATTATGAATTTTAAGCAACTTGATCATGAACATGTTTCACAAGCTTGGGAGAGGATGAAATTAATGATACGGAATTTCCCTACTCATGGTTTGAATTTGTGGATGTTATACAAAAAATTTATGCCGGATTGAATTTTTCTTCTAGAAATCTTTTATATTCAGCCGCGGGAGGCAATGTTATGGAAATCACTTTAGGAGAAGCTACTAAACTCCTAGATAATATTATGGTTAATCATTCTCAATGGCATACTGAAAGATCTACTAATAAAAAGGTGCATGCGATAGAAGAAATTAATATTTTGAGTGGAAAGATGGATGAACTTATGAAATTATTTGCTAGTAAAAGTGTTTCTTCTGATCCTAATGATATTCCCTTGTCTACTATGATTGAGAATAATAATGAATCTATGGATGTGAATTTTGTTGGTAGGAATAATTTTGGTAACAACGCGTATAGAGGAAATTTTAATCCTAGGCCTTATCCTAGTAATCCCTCTAATAATTATGGTAATTCCTACAACAATTCTTATGGAAATTATAATAAGATGCCCTCTGATTTTGAATCTAATATTAAAGAATTTATTACTTTGCAAAAGAATTTCAATGCTTTGATTGAAGAAAAATTGCTTAAGATTGATGAGTTGGCTAGGAATGTTGATAGAATTTCTCTTGATGTTGATTCTTTGAAACTTAGATCTATTCCACCTAAGCATGATATCAATGAGTCTGTCAAAGCCATGAGAATTTCCATTGATGAGTGCAAAGAAAGAACCGCTAGGATGCGTGCTAAGAAAGATGCATTTATAAGAGCCTGTTCTTCTAGTTTCCATGAAAATAAAGATGAAGATCTAAAAGTTATTGATGTGTCCCCTATTAAATCTTTGTTTTGCAATATCAATCTTAATAATGATGGGACTGAATATGATCCACCTTTACCTAGAAGGTGTTCCAAGAATTCGGAGTTTTTAGGTCTTGATGCTAAAATTGATGAAAGTGGGATCGAAGAAATTAAAACCCTAGATGTTGCTAAACCCAATATTTTGGATTTCAAGGAATTTAATTATGAAAATTTCTCTTTGATTGATTGTATTTCCTTGTTGCAATTCATGCTAAATTCTCCTCACGCTTATAGTCAAAATAAAGCGTTCACTAAACATATCGTTGATGCCTTGATGCAATCTTATGAAGAAAAACTTGAATTCGAAGTTTCTATCCCTAGAAAACTTTATGATGAGTGGGAACCAACTATTAAAATTAAGATTAAAGATCATGAGTTTTATGCTTTATGTGATTTGGGTGCGAGTGTTTCCACAATTCCCAGGACTTTGTGTGATTTGTTAGGTTTCCGTGATTTTGATGATTGCTCTTTAAACTTGCATCTTGCGGATTCCACTATTAAGAAACCTATCGGAAGAATTAATGATGTTATTATTATTGAAAATAGGAATTATGTGCCCGTGGATTTTATTGTTCTTGACATAGATTGCAATCCTTCATGTCCTATTATTCTTGGTAGACCTTTTCTTAGAACGATTGGTGCAATTATTGATATGAAGGAAGGAAATATTAGATTCCAATTTCCGTTAAGGAAAGGCATGGAACACTTTCCTAGAAATAAAATTAAATTACCTTATGAATCTATTATGATAGCCACTTATGGATTGCCTACCAAAGATGGCAATACCTAGATCTATCCTTGCTTCTTATGCCTAGCTAGGGGCGTTAAACGATAGCGCTTGTTGGGAGGCAACCCATTTTTATTTTTACTCCTTGATTGTTTTCTCCTGTTTAGTAATAAATAAATTTTCTAGCCTCTGTTTTGGTTGTGTTTTTTGTGTTTAATTAGTGTTTGTGCCAAGTAGAACCGTTGGGAAGACTTGGGGGAAGTCTTGATATCTTGCTGTAAAAAACAGAAACTTTAGCGCTCACGAGAACTGCTTCCATTTTTATTTGGAAAGTGCTATTTAGTTAATTATTTTTGAAGATGATTAATAGATAAATTCCTCATGCCCAGCAATTTATCTTAGAATTTTTGGGGTTCTAGATCTTGCGCTAGCTACAGATTACTACAGACTGTTCTGTTTTTGACAGATTCTGTTTTTCGTGTGTTGTTTGCTTATTTTGATTTTTTAGAAAAGGAGGATGACCCCTGGCCTCTGCATCTGGGAGATGCATACGGCCACTTTATTGATTATTCTCTAGGACCATACAAAGTATTAAAACAATGTGCCTGAATCCACCATCTTGGCAACATATGCCGCTACTCCTATCCAATATGATGAAGGGGTGCTAGCTGGGCCACTACCCAAACCACTCACCTAAGCCTAACATCAAAAGCCGGCAGCCAAAACTCATTCGGAAGCCCCAGCCGAGCCACATACTGGGTCTGGGGCACAATCCGGTCAGACGCACTCATGTGTCGTCGCCGCCATCTTCCACGGGTCTTCAGATCATATTGAGGCTTCTACCTTGTCTGGGCACTTTGCCATCGACGTCACCATGACGCTAGACAGCAACCTCCTCCTGCGCGAGCCCATCTCCGTGCATCGGACGTCGTGTCTCCACAACGCCATGCCATCGATCTTCGCTGCCATCAATGTGTGAGATGAAGCACCGCTCCACCATCCCTCCAGCCAGCAATTTCTCTAAAACGATGCCCCCAGAAGGGAAAGCGATAGAACGCCATCATCATCCGATCTGGAAGACCCAGATCTAGGGTTTCCCCCTGAGCACCCTGAGCCTGATGGCGCAGACTGCCGACGATGCCTCGACCATTGGCAGTAGATCCACCAGACGAGTGTCGCCTACGTCGCCGCAGCCTCCAAGATGAAGCTGACCAGAATGCATGTGTCGACACTGAACTGCCACCACTTCCACCGCCGCTTGATCAGCCCCTGAGAAACGCCTTCAGGAAGGAGCACGCCACCGTGGTGTCGTCCTCGCTTGGAACAGGGGGGGGTCTGAGGTTTTTACCTGAGCTCCTAGGAGGGGTGGAAGGAAGGAGGTCCTCTCCGAAGCCTCCAACGAGGGAAGCAACACCCAAAGGCACTGCCATCGGAGTGGTCGCCACGCCGGCTAAGAGATTCCCCTGGAACCCTTCCAGCCACCGGATCTGCAAGGCCAGCACCCAAGAACGGTGACCGAAGCCACCAAGGGCCGGTTCCGCTGCAGATCAGAGTAGATCGGGGTCGAGGACGAACATCACCATGGCCACCAACATCCAGCGAGGAACCGCCGCCGTAGCCGAGGCCCACCACCTCCCCGCCATACACATGGCTAGGGAAGTGGCCCACCTGTCCACGCCGGCGCCGCCCGCCGCCAAGCTGCGCCGCGTGCCACCAGCTAGGGCCGCCACCATGGGATCCGAGGCTCCCCGCCCGAGGAGGAGACACCTGGATCCCCGCCGCCACCTTCACCAGTACCACGCGGCGGCGCCGGTGAGTACCTCGGGCGGAGGCGGAGAGGGGGGACGCGCAGGGAGGAGCGGGTTGGGGCGATTAGGGTTTTCCCCCAAGTCGCCTCAGAGGAGGCAGTGCGGGGGAGGGAGGTGTCGCAGGTACCGACTGCCAGCTTATTTGATGAATCTATGGCTAGTAAAATAGTTTATAAACCATAGAGAAGTTGGAATACAGTAGGTTTAACACCAATATAAATAAAGAATTAGTTCATTATAGTACCTTGAAGTGGTCTTTTGTTTTCTTTCGCTAACGGAGCTCATGACATTTTCTACTTTAAGTTTTGTGTTGTGAAGTTTTCATGTTTTGGGTAAAGATTTGATGGATTATGGAACAAGGAGTGGCAAGAGCCTAAGCTTGGGGATGCCCATGGCACCCCCAAGATAATCTAAGGACACCTAAAAGCCAAAGCTTGGGGATGCCCCGGAAGGCATCCCCTCTTTTCGTCTACTTCTATAGGTAACTTTACTTGGAGCTATATTTTTATTCACCAGATGATATGTGTTTTGCTTGGAGCGTCTTGTATTATTTGAGTATTTATTTGTTAGTTTACCACAATCATCCTTGCTGTACACACCTTTTGAGAGAGCCATACATGATTTGGAATTAGTTAGAATACTCTATGCGCTTGGCTTATATCATTTGAGTTATATAGTTTTGCTCTAGTACTTCACTTATATCTTTTAGAGCACGGTGGTGGATTTGTTTTATAGAAACTATTGATCTCTCATGCTTCACTTAGATTATTTTGAGAGTCTTAAATAGCATGGTAATTTGCTTAAATAATCCTAATATGCTTGGTATTCAAGAATAATAATAAAACTTTCTTATGAGTGTGTTGAATACTATGAGAAGTTTGATGCTTGATAATTGTTTTGAGGTATGAAGGTGGTGATATTAAAGTTGTGCTAGTTGAGTAGTTGTGAATTTGAGAAATACTTGTGTTAAAGTTTGTGATTCCCGTAGCATGCACATATGGTGAACCGTTGTGTGATGAAGTCGGAGCATGATTTATTTATTGATTGTCTTCCTTATGAGTGGCGGTCAGGGACGAGCGATGGTCTTTTCCTACCAATCTATCCCCCTAGGAGCATGCGCGTAGTACTTTGTTTCAATAGCTAATAGACTTTTGCAATAAGTATGTGGGTTCTTTATGACTAATGTTGAGTCCATGGATTATACGCACTCTCACCCTTCCACCATTGCTAGCCTCTCTAATACCGCGCACCTTTCGCTGGTATCATACACCCACCATATACCTTCCTAAAAAAGACACCATACCTACCTATTATGGCATTTCCATAACCATTCCGAGATATATTGACATGCAACTTTCCACCGTTCCGTTTATTATGACACATTCCATCATTGTCATATTTCTTAGCATGATCATGTAGTTGACATCGTATTTCTGGCAAAGCCACCGTTCATAATTCTTTCATACATGTCACTCATGAGTCATTGCATATCCCGGTACACCGCTGGAGGCATTCATATAGAGTCATATTTTGTTCTAAGTATCGAGTTGTAATTGTTGAGTTGTAAGAAAATAAAAGTGTGATGATCATCATTATTAGAGCATTGTCCCAAGTTAGGAAAGGATGATGGAGACTATGATTCCCCCACAAGTCGGGATGAGACTCCGGACGAAAAAATAAAAAAAGGAAAGAGGCCATAAAAAAGGAAGAAAAGTCCCAAATAAAAAAATGAGAGAAAAAGAGAGAAGGGGCAATGCTACTATCCTTTTACCACACTTGTGCTTCAAAGTAGCACCATGATCTTCATAGTAGAGAGTCTCTTATTTTGTTACTTTCATATACTAGTGGTAATTTTTCATTATAGAACTTCGCTTGTATATTCCAATGATGGGCGTCCTCAAATTTCCCTAGGTCTTCGTGAGCAAGCGAGTTGGATGTACACCCACTTAGTTTCTTTTGTTGAGCTTTCATATACTTATAACTCTAGTGCATCCGCTGCATGGCAATCCCTACTCACTCACATTGATATCTATTGATGGGTATCTCCATAGCCCGTTGATACGCCTAGTTGATGTGAGACTATCTTCTCCCTTTTTGTCTTCTCCACAACCACTATTCTATTCCACCTATAGTGATATATCCATGCCTCATGCTCATGTATTGCGTGAAGATTGAAAAAGTTTTGAGAATGTCAAAAGTATGAAATAATTGCTTGGCATGTCATCGGGGTTGTGCACGATTTAAATACTTTGTGTGGTGAAGATAGAGCATAGCCAGACTATATGATTTTGTAGGGATAACTTTCTTTGGACATGTTATTTTGAGAAGACATGATTGCTTTATTAGTTTGCTTGAAGTATTATTATTTTTATGTCAATATGAACTTTTATCTTGAATCTTTCGGATCTGAATATTCATACCACAATTAAGAAGAATTACATTAAAATTATGCCAAGTAGCACTCCGCATCAAAAACTCTGTTTTTATCATTTACCTACTCGGGGACGAGCAGGAATTAAGCTTGGGGATGCTTGATACGTCTCCAACGGATCTATAATTTTTGATTGATCCATGCTATATTATCTACTGTTTTGGACATTATTGGGATTTATTATCCACTATTATATTATTTTTGGGACTAACCTATTAACTGGAGGCCCAGCCCAGAATTGTTGTTTTTTTGCCTATTTTAGGGTTTCGAAGAAAAGGAATATCAAACGGAGTCCAAACGGAATGAAACCTTCGGGAACGTGATTTTCTCACCGAACATGATCCAGAGGACTTGAACCCTACGTCAAGAAACAAAAGAGGAGGCCACGAGGTAGGGGGCGCAC
>NC_057794.1:414248957-414250467 GCF_018294505.1 Triticum aestivum | reverse complement strand
GGCAAGCCCTCCACCCTCGTGGGCCCCCTGTTGCTCCACCGACGTACTCCTTCCTCCTATATATACCTACGTACCCCCAAAGGATCATATACGGAGCCAAAACCCTAATTCCACCGCCGCAACTTTCTGTATCCATGAGATCCCATCTTGGGGCCTGTTCCGGAGCTCCGCCGGAGGAGGCATCGATCACGGAGGGCTTCTACATCATCACCATAGCCCTTCGATGAAGTGAGAGTAGTTTACCTCAGACCTACGGGTCCATAGTTATTAGCTAGATGGCTTCTTCTCTCTTTTTGGATCGCAATACAATGTTCTCCCCCTCTCTTGTGGAGAACTATTCGATGTAATCTTCTTTTTGCGGTGTGTTTGTTGAGACCGATGAATTGTGGGTTTGTGATCAAGTCTATCTATGAACAATATTTGAATCTTCTTTGAATTCTTTTATGTATGATTAGTTATCTTTGCAAGTCTCTTCGAATTATCAGTTTGGTTTGGCCTACTAGATTGATCTTTCTTGCAATGGGAGAAGTGCTTAGCTTTGGGTTCAATCTTGCGGTATCCTTTCCCAGTGACAGTAAGGGCAGCAAGGCACGTATTGTATTGTTTCCATCGAGGATAACAAGATGGGGTTTTCATCATATTGCATGAGTTTATCCCTCTACATCATGTCATCTTGCTTACGGCGTTACTCTATTTTCATTAACTTAATACTCTAGATGCATGCTGGATAGCGGTCGATGAGTGGAGTAATAGTAGTAGATGCAGGCAGGAGTCGGTCTACTTGTCTCGGACGTGATGAATATATACATGATCTGTAACACCCCGGCTATAACTTTCCCTATTTGTACTCCAACTCTTGCCATTTCCGGCATTAAGTTATATTTATTTCCTCGGGTTTGTTTTGTCTCCGTGTCTTGTTATCGTTGTCTTGCATCTCATATCATGTCATCATGTGCATTGCATTTGCATGCGTGTTCATCTCATGCATTCGAGCATTTTCCCCGTTGTCCGTTTTGCATTCCGGTGCTCCGTTCTCCTCCGGTGGTCATTTCTAGCTTTCTTTCGTGTGTGTGGATTAAACATTTCCGGATTGGACCGAGACTTGCCAAGCGGCGTTGGTTTACTACCGGTAGACCGCCTGTCAAGTTTCGTATCATTTGGACTTCGTTTGATACTCCAACGGTTAACCGAGGGACCGAAAAGGCCTCGTGTGTGTTGCAGCCCAACACCCCTCCAATTTGGCCCAAAACCCACCAAACTCTGCTCCATCTCCTAGAGCGTTCGATCACGATCGCGTGGCCGAAAACCGCACCTCATTTGGACTCTCCTAGCTCCCTCTATGCCTATATATACACCCCCCTCCAAAAATTCACGGATCCCCTTCCTCAAACCCTAGAAAAAAAAGATCTCACGCTCCGGACAACGTCCGCCGGCCGCCACCGCCAATCCGCCGCCGCCACGTGGCGCCGCCACCTCGCCGCCGCCGCGGCCCGGGAGGCCCAAACCGGGC
>NC_057794.1:414239162-414248596 GCF_018294505.1 Triticum aestivum | reverse complement strand
GCCGCCGCGGGCCGCCCCGCCGCCGCTCCGCCCCGAGCCGGCCGAGCTCCGCCGCCCTTCCTCACCGCCTCGCGCCGCTGCCTCCACCCCCGGCCTCTCCCTCCTCAGATCCGGTCTCCAGCGACCTCAAACTCTGGCGGTGAACAGTGTTTTCCAGCGATCCTCGGAATCCGTGCCGATCCAGATCTGAGATCTGAAATTTGACGGTTGACTTTTTCCCTCCGAACCCTAATTTTTTTGCATTCTTGCACCTGCTATATCTCCGCATCCGTAGCTCCGATTCATGCATATAGCATATCAAAATGTTCGTCTCGATGAGTACATCATTTTATTCCATTGCATCATTTTCATTTGAGTTCATCTTGATGCCCGAAATGCTGTTAGAAGGAGGCTTCGTGAGTTAATTGTCAGATCTGCTAGTTCATCTTAGACTTTTGTCATTTTTGCCATGATTATTGTGTGCATGATATGCCTGTGAGTCCTTCATATGTTTTGTTAAGCATCTTGTTATCTTTCCAGAGGTGCAACCCATGCATTTTTAGGATGTGTGTGGTGACTTGTGCAAGCTTGCAAAGTGAGGCACCCGGTAAATCTGTTTTCAGGGACTTAGTAGTTTGCACTAAGTCTGGGTTTATTTAGTTCACGATGCCATATGTTCTTGCTGTTTCCTAGTGATCCGTGCCTCTTTTGAGGATGATCAGTAAAGGTGTTTTGTTAATCTTGTTATGCTCTATCCATCCATGTCTTTACTTGCAATTATGGATTACCCTAGCTTGAGTCAATCGAGCTCTACTTTTGTTTCGTTGTGAATCTGGGCAGATCGTCAACTTGTTTGCGATTTTGCTGATGTTATTATAGTTGATCCGTGCATGCTATGTCGTTGTTCTTGCCATGTCTAGTTTGTATTTTGTGACTTCTTGAAGTATGTATGCTTGTCTTGCCATGACTTGCACCGTGGTGAGTGCATCGAGCTCGTAAACATGCCTTCGTGAGTTATGTTTCAGCATGTCCCAGTTTTCACTAAGTCTGAAAACTGATTATGTTTTTGCTATGTTCGTGTGCTTGTTAGTATATTTTGTGATCCCTTTTGGCTCAAGGTCACTAAGGGACTTTTGTTAAGATTGTTGAGTAGCTCCATGCCATGTCTTTATTTGTCATGTTCAGGTCCTATAGCATGTTGTTTTGTTGCTCCGAAGAGGGCTATATGATCTGAAATTTCAGATAAGTGTTAATTTCACTAAGTCTGAAATCTGTTCTGCATTTGCGTTTTTGCCATGCTTGTTTGAACCTCATAATGGATGAATTGGCTGTGGCTCAATGCTAGTCTTTTGTTAAGCATCTTGAATGCTTCCCTGCCATGTATTTTGTTGTCTTGTTTGGTGGCTGTAGCATGTTCATTTCGTTGCATTTAGAGGCCTACTTGCTGTAAATCGCAGACCGATGTCATTCTTAAATCGCTTGCCATTTCCAAACCGTAACTCCGATTCCGGCGTTCTTTATATCGTTTTCAAGCGATTTCATCTCATCTTTCTAGTGGCACCCTTGGAATTCCAAGTTGAGGCCAGGTTCATGCATTTCCTGTCATATCTTGCATTTTGCATCCCGCATCGCATCCCGCATAGCATATCATCTTTGCATCGTGTTGATTGAGTTTGCACGTGGTTGATTGTATCATTGTTGCTTGTTTGTCTTGTTTGGGTAGAGCCGGGAGACGAGTTCACTAACGAGGATCCCATTGAGTTTGCTCTTGAGGATCCAGTCAACTCTAACAACTGTGCAGGCAAGATGATCATACCCTCGAAATCACTACTATCTTTGCTATGCTAGTTTGCTCGCTCTTTTGCTATTCCATTGCTACGATGCCTACCACTTGCTTGAAAGCCTCCCAAATTGTCATGTCAACCTCTAACCCACCATTGTCCTAGCAAACCGTTGATTCGCTATGTTACCGCTTTGCTCAGCCTCTCTTATAGTGTTGCTAGTTGCAGGTGAAGATTGGAGGCCGTTCCTTGTTGGAACATTTATTTACTGTTGGGATATCATTATATTGCTATGTTATCTTAATGCATCTATATACTTGGTAAAGGGTGGAAGGCTCGGCCTCTCGCCTAGTGTTTTGTTCCACTCTTGCCGCCCTAGTTTCCGTCATATCGGTGTTATGTTCCCGGATTGTTGCGTTCCTTACGCGGTTGGGTTATAATGGGAAACCCTTGATATTTCGCCTTGATTAAAGCTTTTCCAGCAATGCCCAACATTGGTCTTACCATTCGCCACCTAGCCTTTTCTTTCCCTTGGGTTCTGCAGACTCAAGGGTCATCTTATTTTAACCCCCCCGGGCCAGTGCTCCTTTGAGTGTTGGTCCAACCGAGCGATGTCCGGGGCTACCAGGGGCAACTCTGGGCTGGCCTACCCGACGTCTTGCTCATCTGAGTGTGCCCTGAGAAAGAGATATGTGCAGCTCCTATTGGGATTTGTCGGCGCATTCGGGCGGTGTTGCTGGTCTTGTTTTAACCTGTTGAAGTGTCTTGAGTTACCGAGATACCGAGTCTGATCGGAACGTCTTGGGAGGAGGTCTATTCCTTCGTTGGCCGTGAGAGCTTTTCATGGGCTAAGTTGGGACTCCCCTGCAGGGATTGAACTTTCGAAAGCCGTGCCTGCGGTTATGGGCAGATGGGAATTTGTTAATGTCCGGTTGTAGATAACTTAAATCTTAATTTAATTAAAATGAATCAACTGAGTGTGTAGCCGTGATGGCCTCTTCTCGGCGGAGTCCGGGAAGTGGACACGGTGTTGGAGTAATGCTTGCGCAGGTTGTTCCTCTAGATTCTCGCTCGCGCTTTGTCTCCTCTTCTCGCTCTCTTTTGCGAATAAGTTAGCCACCATATATGCTAGTCGCTTGCTGCAGCTCCACTTATATTTGCCCTACCCCTTCCTATAAGCTTAAATAGTCTTGATCGCGAGGGTGTGATATTGCTGAGTCCATGTGGCTCACATATACTATAACTCCAGATGCAGGTCCAGGTGTTTCCGCTCCAGGTGACGAGTACGAGCTCAAGTGGGAGTTCGACGAGGACTCTCAGCGTTACTATGTCTCTTTTCCTGATAATCAGTAGTGGTTCCCAGTTGGGGTTTGATCAGGACCGTGTCGCATGTTGGGTTATTTTCTATTTTGGCGCCATAGTCGGGCCATGAGTGTTTGGTTGATGTATGTTATTTATGTACTCTGATGTGACGTGGCGAGTGTAAGCCAACTATGTATCCCCCTTTTATTCTATATGCTACATGGGATGTTGTGATGATTACCTAACTTGCGACATTGCTTTCAATGCGGTTATGTCTCTAAGTCGTGCGTCGACACGTGGGAGCTATAGCCGCATCGAGGGCATTACAAGTTGGTAATCAGAGCCATCCCCGACCTTAGGAGCCCCATTGCTTGATCGTTTTTAGCGGCCGAGTTGTGTCTAGAAAAATGTTTTGAGTCTTTAGGAATTATATATCGGAGAGTTTAGGAATTCTTTTTACTTCCCAGTCTCCTCATCGCTCTGGTAAGGCATCCTGACGTAGAGTTTTGACTCTTCTCTTCTCAAATTTCACTAAAAAAAATTTAGGATCACGCGGGTATCTTGGAATCGTTCCGATGGTTTTATGATGAGAACATTGTCTTGGTGCCTCCTGCCAGGGGTTTAGTGGAAGTGTCCCGGGGAGTTGAGCTGTGAGGTGTTGTCATCATAATTTTATCGTTGCAATTCTGGAATACCTGAGTCTAGTACGCCGACATCGAAAATCTCTTTTATGCAGTTCGTTGGTGAGATAACCTCGACGCCACCTAGTACTGGGGCGGGAGTTCGGGAGTATCGCCATAACTTGTATAACGGATGCTTTTCGAAGGTTGAGGTAGATGGTTTCCGAAGGTTTCTTGGTTATGTGTTGAAGGATGGATACAGCTGGATGTAGGATTTGCTAGTTTGGGTGAGATATTATGCTTCCCCTGTATCCCAACACCTGATTGCATAACCGGAAAGGTTCGGGAGTTTCATAGGTGGGAATTCTAGTAGCTCTAGTTCTTCTTCCACGGATATTGGTTTGAGATTGGGATTTATTACCGATTATTCGTTCTTGATCCGTACCTTGTTGATTTATTTCTCTACCTTAATTCTACGTGGCTTCTCAATTTATGGATTTGTGACCATTTCAAGAGGGATGCATTCGTTTATTTTGTTCGGATGTGAAGACTATATGTTGCAATTTTCATTCCGTTGGATTCAGCTTCAATATTTATCTGTCAATGTGCTAATGGTGGTCAACCTCTTCAGGATGGCTCCTCCAACGCGCACGACTCCGAATCCTGATCCGCCACCACCTCCACCTCCTCCAGAGGCGTGGCAAGCTGTGATGGCCGCAACCAATGCAAACACACAGTTGATCATGCAAATTCTCCAAGAGCACAATCAAGGCAGTCAAGGGAATCAAGGCAGCAATCAGAGTCACTTTGCTACACTCAACTAGTTCCTTGCTAACGGGCCAAAGACTTTCAGCAATTGTGTTGAGGCAACCGATGCTGACGATTGGCTTGTGGATCTGTGTAAGCATTTCGAGTGCAGTAACGTCAGGCCTGAGGACTTTGTTAAGTTCGCTTCCTTCCAACTCAAAGATCAAGCTGCAGAATGGTTCCAGTAGTACAAGGACTCCAGAGGTGGACGTGTTATCACTTGGGATGATTTCCGTCGAGATTTCTGAGCTCATCATATTCTCCAAAGCATGGTTGAAAGCAAGCGTGAGGAATTCCGCAATCTGAAGCAAGGCTCTTTGTCTGTCTATGACTACAACAAGTTGTTCCAGAAGCTCGCCCGCTTTGCCAAGCAGGACATCCCCGATGAGAAGAGCATGATATATTAGTTCAGGGGTGGTCTCAGAGAAGAAATTCAGCTCGCTCTTGTCCTCTTTGAGCCCTTGAGGTACGATGAGTTCTACAACATGGCACTGAAGCAAGAGGCTGCTCAGTTGAGGTGTGATGCTTCCAAGAAGCGAGTCAGAGATGTTACTCCTTCTTCCTCTACTCAAGTGGCCAAGTAGCAAAAGTTTTGGCTTCCTCCTCCTCCGTTCCGTCAGCCGTATCAGCAGAAGAGCAAAGGTGGCAGTGGTTCTTCCCACCCACCCAACCCTGGCTTTCAGAACAAGACTTCGTCTCAAGCTCCAAGATCGAGTGCTCCGTATCACCGTCCGCTTTCAGAGGTCATGTGCAACAAGTGCCAACAGAAGGGTCACTATGCCAACAAGTGTTTCAACCAGAGGCGTCTTCCTCCTCCTCCTCCTGTCAGATCGGCAAGTACAGCTATGGTCAAGCATAACCCCAAGTCCGCCAAGGTCAACTTGCTAAATGCAGCTCAGGCAGAGGAATCACCAGATGTGATCATGGGTAACCTTCCTGTTAATGACATTCCCGCAAGAGTTCTTTTTGACACTGGTGCATTTTTATCATTTTTGTCGAAGCCTTTTGCATCCATGCATAATGTGCATACTATTGATTTGCCTAAGCCGATAGCGGTTTCTTCTCCGGGTTTGTTCATGAACACCAAAATGATGGCTCCGGATGTTACTATCACATTGGGCGACTACAAGTTCCTTTCTTCTCCTATGGTGCTTGGTAACTCAGATATTGATCTTATTCTCGGAATGGATTGGCTTTCTAAGCACAAGGCTTAGCTTGATTGTGCAGCTAGGCAGATTCAATTGACTCATTCGTCTGAGGATGTAATTGTCTTTGCCGCTCGTGAGGATACCATCCGTCTGTTTTCTCTCATTGAGAAGGGTGAATTGGATGCTATCTCTCAAATTCCAGTTGTTTGCGAATATCAAGACGTCTTTCCAGAAGAGCTCCCAAGAATGCCTCCGCACCGGCCAGTTGAATTCGTTATTGAACTTGAGCCTGGCACGGAACCTGTGTGCAAACGTCCTTACAATCTCGGACCTGAAGAGTTGAAGGAGCAGAAGAAGCAACTTGATGAGCAAGAAAGAATGGGTCTCATCCGGCCTAGTTCTTCTCTGTGGGGTTGTGGTGTTCTTTTTGTGAAGAAGAAAGATGGAACGGACCGACTTTGTGTTGATTACCGTCCAGTGAACAAGAAGACCATCAAGAACAAATACCCACTTCCCAACATCAATGAGCTGTTCAAACAACTCAAAGGTGCTCAAGTATTCTCCAAGCTTGATCTCTGTATGGGTTATCACCAGATTCGCATTCATGAAGAAGATATTCCCAAGACAGCATTCAGAACAAGCTTTGGTTCATATGAATACACTGTCATGTCTTTTGGCCTTGCCAACGCTCCTCTGATGTTCTCTCGCATGATGAACTTCATTTTCAACGCCGACACCAATGACTTCGTTTTGGTCTATCTCGACGACATTCTGGTTTTCTCCAAGAACAAGGAAGATCATGCCAAGCACTTGCGTTTGGTTCTTGATAAGCTCAGGGAACATCAGTTCTACGCCAAGTTCTCCAAGTGTGAATTTTGGCTCGATGAGGTTCTTTATCTTGGTCATATCATCTCTGCCAAGGGCATTGCCGTGAATCCTGAGAAGGTGTCTGCAATTGTGAATTGGGAACCTCCTCAGAACGTGAAGCAACTCCGCAGTTTTCTCGATCTCACAAGCTATTGCCGAAGATTCATTGAAAACTTTCCTAAGATCACGAAGCCTCTCTCAAATCTTCTTCAGAAGCACGTCAAGTACGTTTGGTCTCCGGAGTGTGATATTGCTTTCAACACTTTGAAAGAGAAATTGATCACTGCTCCAGTTCTGACTCCACCTGATGAATCCAAGCCGTACGAGGTCTTTTGTGATGCCTCTCTCCAAGGTCTTGGAGCAGTATTGATGCAAGAGAAGAAAGTTGTTGCTTATACATCTCGCTAGTTGAAGCCTAATGAGAAGAACTAGCCCACTCATGATCTCGAGTTGGCGGCAGTTGTGCATGCTCTTTTGACTTGGAGACATCTCCTATTGGGAAGAAAAGTGGACATTTTCACTGATCACAAGAGTCTCAAGTACATCTTCACTCAGCCTAATCTCAACCTCAGGCAAACTCGATGGGTCGAAATGATTCAAGAGTATAATCCGAGTATTGAGTATACTCTAGGCAAGGCCAATGTGATTGTTGACGCTTTGAGAAGAAAGGCTTACTGCAACAGTCTTATTCTCAAGCCTTATCAACCCGAGCTTTGTGAAGCTTTCCGCAAACTTAACCTGCTAGTTGTTCCTCAAGGTTTCCTCGCCAACCTTCAAGTCTCTCCTACCTTAGAAGACCAGATTCGCCAAGCCCAGCTTCTTGATGCTATGGTGAAAAAGGTGAAGATTGGGATTGCCAAGAGTCAGTCCAAGTACAAGTGCTACCGCCTTGATGACAAGGACACTCTCTTCTTCGAGGATCGTATTGTTGTGCCCAAAGGTGAACTTCGTAAAGTGATCATGAACGAGGCTCGCAATTCTATCCTCTCCATCCACCCTGGGAGCACGAAGATGTATCAGGACCTTAAGCAAGCTTATTGGTGGACTCGAATGAAGCGCGAGATCGCTCAATTCGTGAATGAATGTGATGTCTGCAGAAGAGTGAAGGCAGAACGACAAAGGCCAGCTGGTCTCCTCCAACCTCTTGCTATTCCAGAATGGAAGTTTGACCACATTGAAATGGACTTCGTGACTGGATTTCCTAAGTCCAAGCATGACAATGATGCTATATTCGTTGTCATCGACAAACTCACCAAAGTGGCTCACTTTCTGCCTATCAAAGAGTCGATCACTGCAGCTCAATTGGCGGAACTCTATACCTCTCGAATTGTCTCTCTGCACGGTATTCCTCAAGTGATATCTTCAGACCGTGGCAGCATCTTTACCTCCAAGTTTTGGGATTCTTTTCAGAAGGCCATGGGCACCAACATCCACTTCAGCACTGCTTTCCATCCTCAAACAAGTGGTCAAGTCGAGCGTGTCAACCAGATTCTTGAAGATATGCTCAGGACTTGTGTGATCTCCTTCGGCATGAAGTGGGAGGATTGTCTTGCTTATGCTAAATTCTCCTACAACAACAGTTTTCAAGCAAGTTCGGGCAATGCCCCATTTGAAATTCTGTATGGCAGGAAGTGCCGTACCCCTCTCAACTGGTCTGAAACCGGTGAACGTCAGCTTTTGGGTAATGACTTAATCATAGAAGCAGAAGAAATGTGCAAAGTCATTCGAGATAACCTCAAAGCGGCCCAATCCCGCCAGAAGAGCTACTATGATAGTAAGCACCGTGATTTGGCTTTCGAGATCGGAGATCATGTTTACCTCCGTGTCTCTCCTATGAAAGGTACTCGTCGCTTAGGTATCAAAGGGAAGCTTGCCCCCAGATACGTGGGACCTTTCAAGATTGTCAGCAAGAGAGGCGACCTCGCCTATCAACTCGAGCTTCCTTTAAACTTTGCAAATGTTCATGATGTGTTCCATGTCTCTCAGCTTAGATAGTGCTTCAAGACTCCTGACCGCACCGTCAACTTCGAGGACATTGAGCTCCAAGAAGATCTCTCTTATCATGAGCACCCAGTTGCTATTCTTGAAGAGACTGAACGCAAGACTCGCAACAAGTCAATCAAATTTCTCAAAGTCAAGTGGTCACACCATTCCGACCGTGAAGCTACCTGGGAACGCGAGGATCACCTCCGTTCTAAGTATCCGGCGTTCTTTCAGTCCTAGATCTCGGGACGAGATCCTTTCGTAGTGGTGGAGTGTTGTAACACCCCGGATATAACTTTCCCTATTTGTACTCCAACTCTTGCCGTTTCCGGCATTAAGTTATATTTATTTCCTCGGGTTCGGGTTTTTTCTCCGTGTGTTGTTATCGCTGTCTTGCATCTCATATCATGTCATCATGTGCATTGCATTTGCATATGTGTTCATCTCATGCATTCGAGCATTTTCCCCGTTGTCTGTTTTGCATTCCAGTGCTCCGTTCTCCTCCGGTGGTCATTTCTAGATTTCTTTCGTGTGTGGGGATTAAACATTTCCGTATTAGACCGAGACTTGCCAAGCGGCCTTGGTTTACTACCGGTAGACCGCCTGTCAAGTTTCATATCATTTGGACTTCGTTTGATACTCCAACGGTTAACCGAGGGACCAAAAAGGCCTCGTGTGTGTTGCAGCCCAACACCCCTCCAATTTGGCCCAAAACCCACCAAACTCTGCTCCATCTCCTAGAGCGTTCGATCACGATCGCGTGGCCGAAAACCGCACCTCATTTGGACTCTCCTAGCTCCCTCTATGCCTATATATACACCCCCCTCCAAAAATTCGCGGATCCCCTTCCTCAAACCCTAGGAAAAAAAGATCTCGCGCGCCGGACGTGTCCGACCCGCGCCGGACAACGTCCGCCGGCCGCCACCGCCAATCCGCCGCCGCCACGT
>NC_057794.1:414235008-414238540 GCF_018294505.1 Triticum aestivum | reverse complement strand
GGCGACCTCAAACTACGGTGATGAACAGTGTTTTCCGGCGATCCTCAGAATCCGTGCCGATCTAGATCTGAGATCTGAAATTTGACGGTTGACTTTTTCCCTCCGAACCCTAATTTTTTTTGCATTCTTGCACCTGCTATATCTCCGCATCCGTAGCTCCGATTCATGCATATAGCATATCAAAATGTTTGTCGCGATGAGTACATCATTTCATTCCAGTGCATCATTTTCATTTGAGTTCATCTTGATGCCTGAAATGCTGTTAGAAGGAGGCTTCGTGAGTTAATTGTCAGATCTGCTAGTTCATCTTAGACTTTTGTGTGACACTCCAAAATTTTTACTTTGGTTTTCAGCAAAAACTTTGTGGTTTTTGAAAAGAGGCCATTTAAAATTTTCCAGAAAACCTTCCTCTTAAGAAACTTTCTTTTCTTTGGCAAGGTTTTTATTCTGGCTTCAAACTTTGGTGTTTGACCTTTTGAAACTCCTTCTCTGTTGGTTCTCTCTCAAAATTATTTTTTGGAGTTTAATCTTTTTCTTTTAAAAAGAAACTCCATGAAATTTGGGATTTTCATATCTTGGAACCACCATGACTTGGCATTCTTGCCCATGTGGTAAAACCCCTCCAAAACCTCCCCTACAACTTGTGATCAACCTAAATTCTCTGTCCCAACTAATCCAAACTGGTTTTGGATTTTTATTCCAATTATTTTTCCCTCAATTCAATTCTGAAAATTATTTGGAGCCTGAGAGATTTTCAAAGCAAGTGCCCTATTGCATTTGAGCTTTGACCTCAAACCAATTCTCCTGGATTGTCCTTTGAACCCACAACCCAGAACCATCTTGATCCACTCCTCCTCTTTTCAAAATTTTCAAAATTCAGTCTCTGCAAGTTTGGACCAGATTTGCCAAATTTGGTGAAATTCATATCTACACTCCTCCAAAAATTCCACCAAAATTCAGGCAGCCTATTTGAGCAAGGAGAAGCCACTCCACCAAAAATCAGCTCAAGGAAAAATCACCAGAGGCCAATTTCATTCGGTCGAACACCTGGTGGGCACTGTTACTGTTCATAGTTCAGAAAATTCAGTTTTCAGTGTCATCTTCAGTCCGTCAGTTTCAGTCACGAGGCCACAGTGCCCTTGGCACGTTCCTCACCGCCTCTTCCTCTTGTCTGAAGCTGCACACGCGTGCGTGGAGCCTTCCTGGCGTCGGTAGCGCGCTGGCTCGCCCTCGCCGGCGTCTTCTGCGGCGTCGGGACCTCCCGTGGCGGCCGACAGGAGGCACACCACGGCAGAACACCGTTCCGGGCCGCCCATCGCTCCCTGGCTCTCCGCGTGGCCTCATGCACGCCAGCGCACGCCCGTAGCACAGCCACCGTGGCCGGCAAGCACGGAACACGCTCTCCGCTGCCGACGGGCCTGCACCATCACCGTTCGGTCGAGCTCGCCCTTAACACCCAAACCCCGGCCAATTCAACACCAAAACGGACACGTTGGACCTCCGTGATGATGCTCGACCCCCTAACCACCCCGACCGAGCACTGCGCCACCGTAATCGCTCGCCGGTGATCCTCGCTCACGGCAACCGCCTCGGACCGCCTATATAAAGGGGTCCCGAGCTCACTCTCGTGCACACAGCACCTCCACTACTCACCAACACCCCGCCAGGCCACTAGGGGGACCTCGAGGAGGTCTCCTCCCCCAGCTCCGGCCGCCTCGCCCCGCCTCGGCCTCCAGCTCGATTCACTTCGGTGAGGCCACCTCCGGCGCCCAAACCTCGTCCGTAGCCCTCTCTTGCACCCAGTAGTCTAACCCCCACCTCAATTTAATCTTTGCAGCCCTCTCCGACGAGCTCCATCCACGCCCGAACCACCGTCCGCCGGAGTTGAGACCGCCGTCGACGTGCTGCTCACCGGCGACCAACACCACCACCCACCGTTGCGGAAGGACACGGTGAGCACATTGGTAACCTCTGATCCCCATGCCTCGCCGTGGATCTCCGCCGGCGACCACAGTAGCTCTCGGGCGCCGACAAGCCTCGTCCCTCCCATTTGAAAATTTAAACATGACAAGTGGGACCCGCTGTCAGCCTCTCTGTCCTTTCTAAACGAAGCGTTATCTGAAAACGCCTTCTGCCAAATACGTTTTCTCTTCGGGCTGGCGTAATCGCTACCGAAGCGTTTTCTGCTTTTATAAACTAGCCCCTGGAAATCTTCTGTTTCATTACAGATAAGTCCCTGGACAAAAACCCTTATAACTTTTAATCAGAAAAGTATTTTTGATTGATTCTTTTTCTGTTCTCTTTAAAATTTTGTCTAGTTTTTTATCAGATTTATTTGAAAAATATTTGTTTTACCTTCTGTGCTCTCCTTGGTATTTACGTTAGCGCATATATCTTCTTTAAACGTAGATACCGAAGGAGGTGACGGAGCCGCGAACTTCACCGAGCTAGGCTCCGACTACTCTTAACCAGGAAAGCATGTTTGAACTTTTGATATGATGAGTGTCTTGGCATGTTTTGCATTTAGTTAGTTTCATGGCATGCCGGTGAGTATACCGATGAACGTTATTTTATGTGATAATGAGGTAAGTGAGTTCGATGATCCATACGTGGATGAATGTGAATATGAATGGCCATGTGTTGGCATGAGGATGGGTACGACGGCAGTGTTGTAGCATGCCAGTCTTACGCCAGACTATGTGACTTCAGTGTCAAACCATATCGGTCCAGTACCTATCATTTCCTTCCTTGTACTACCACATGTTTTCCGCAAGGAATATGGTTTAGTAAGTTCCAAACCGCTTTCATGGTACACACCAAAGAGGAGAGGCCGTGATGATGGTTCCATGGCCCTGGATTAAAGCCAGTCATCCGGTCAGGGGGCATGGGTGTTTCCGGTTGGGACCGAGAGGGGGGCACCCCTTAGAGCGCGCGTATATAAATTGATCCCATGCTATTCGAGATTGTGATCTCCTCGTCTCAAAAGTTTTTCTTGGACGATGACTAGGGTGATTCCTAGCATCGAGAGGTAGGATGGGTGTGTACCGGTTAGCTGTGTTTTCTTCTGAAATACCGTAAACGGAACTAGTCCTTCGTGACTACGGAAATCCGTTGACTGTGGGAAAAATTTTGTACAAACTCTGCAGAGTCATATATTCCTCCAAATCATCTCTTCCATGTCAAGTTTCGTTCCTTCTTATCCTAATCAATTGTCAGCTTTGATGACAGAGACTCTGGTGAATCGCATGAGTGCTAAGTCCGGTTAAATGATCACTCCTGTGGATGGACTAACCCGTTTGTTTTCATGAATTGAATGTTTATTATGAGTATTATTTACTTGTGAATAAAAGCCCTTCTTTGTGATGTCGCTCAGACGTCCGACTGTGGCATTCCTTTTTAAAGCCCTTTCTGCGATGTCGCTCAGACGTCCGACTGTGGCATTTCTTTTAAAGCCCTTTCTGCGATGTCGCTCAGACGTCCGACTGTGGCATTTCTTTTAAAGCCCTTTATGTGATGTCGGTCCGACTGTGGC
>NC_057794.1:414224962-414234586 GCF_018294505.1 Triticum aestivum | reverse complement strand
CGTCCGACTGTGGCATTTCTTTTAAAGCCCTTTATGTGATGTCGCTCAGACGTCCGACTGTGGCATTTCTTTTGAAGCCCTTTCTGCGATGTCGCTCAGACGTCCGACCGTGGCATTTCTTTTAAAAGCCCTTTATGTGGTGTCGCTAAGATGCCCGACTGTGGCATCATTTTCCTTATTTTTATTTGTTCACCTTTCGAGGCGTCGCTTTAGACACCCGATCGGTCCTTATTTATGTTCTGTGGAATTTCAGGCGGACTACCGCCGTTTTCCCTTTTTACTTACCCGTTATGCCAGTTTTATTTATTGTGCATTAAGGAATTAATCATGTTGCATCCATGCATGCATTTGTTATATCTTACGTCCGAACTGTCTTGCGAGTACTTTCAAAGTACTCACTGGCTTGTTGATTTGGCCAGATGCTGACGAAGGCGATCTCATGGATGAAGAGTTCGATAGCGAGCCCGACACTTAGAGGAGTCCCAGTCAGTCTTGTGCGACCCTGGATTTGGCCACTGTTTTATATCCGCTTCCGCTACCAAATAAATTCATCGAGCCTCTCCTCGACGCTCGATGAGATGACAGACATAGAGTCTTGTATTTCTCTCCCCGCTGTGTTTTTCCACCACCAGCCTATCCTTGAGTCAGTAGTATGTCCCCACACCACTATGTTCTGTCCGCCATTATGTATGATTATTGGCGTGCTTGTAATAATTTGGTTGAGCAACCGTAGTTCGACCCTGTAATATATTTTATGCTACTGGCTTATTGTATCAAGAATTTGTCTGCCAGTGTAGAGGATTTCTCTCATACTGGACTTAAAAGATTGGCTTTTCAATAAATATTTTTATTGGAAAACCGGTCGTGACAAGCTTGGTACCAGAGCCAGGCTGACTGTAGGAAGCCACTAGGTGCGATCGCTAATTGGTTATTAGTCTGATAGAGCTAATTTATATTTTTGCAATGGTAGTCATTTTCTGTCAGTCAGCATAAAATTATGATCAGACCCTGCAGAATTTTGCCTACTTTTGTAGATGGCCGACGTCAGCTGCGAGTCTCAGACCTTCGCCAACGTACCCGATGGGTTCGTCAAGCTTCTTTCTTCCATCATTCACCTGTCACTACACAAAGCTCGTCGTTACCGTTATCTTCCGTGCCATGTGCCTTACACCTGTCACTACGCATACTCCTGCCCCAGAGGAGAACGAGACGAGGCTTTTGAGATGCTCATTGAGTATCTCCGGGCCCTGGAGGCAGCCTTCGACAACCTGGTGGACGACTTCGTAGCTACCCGCATGGACTCAGTCCATGGCTGTGCTGCCAACAGGAGGGAGCTCCTACCCATCGCTCCGCCACCAACTTTTGTCTCGTCATCAGCATCTTTTACGCCTACTCGTCGCCTGCCTTCTACCGAAGAATTTAACCAAGTCATTGCACCCACTCCAGCACGCACTACACCAACCTTCGCGCCCACTCCTGTACGTGTTGCTCCGCCCCTGGCGACCGCTCCGCCCGCTCTGCGCAACACTACACGTATGGAGCCCATTAGCGAGGAGGAGGTCGAGTCCCCAACCTCGCTACGCCTCGCCCTCGGCAGGGCAAGGGAGGTCATCAACATTTCTGCCTGAGTACGCTTAGCTGCCGTGTGTTGTACCGCTTTGTAAGATATGTGCATAGGCTGGGAGAAGTAGCCTGTTTTCGCATCATGTAGGATCGGGAGAAGTGCACTAGCCTTAATAACATGTCAGGATTAGGTACGCATATCCTGAGTGATGTACTGTATAATTACCGCCCGCATGTAAGATGTGTAATGAGCAGTCCTTCTCCGTGCGCAAGTCGTTTTATTGTTCTTAAGTAAGCTGAGTTATTTAACTCTATTTGCCAGCTTTATGCATTTTATGGATTTGTTTTTGCGACTCTTTCCGCTTTTCTTATGGGTTTTACAAAATATATCCCCAGAGTGAAAAATGTCTCGTCCTTGGACTCGCTCCATGCCAATTCCATCAGAGGAAAATTATGATGCACAACCCAGCAACGAGTTCACTCAGGGACAGTCAAGCCAACCGGGAAATGAATCGGCACTTTCACAAATGTGCCGCCTTTATGAACAGAGTCAGCAACAACATCGTGAAATAATGAGCCAAGTCATCAACATGGGAAATCACCATGGACAGTATCAGCAACATTCCAAGTTATCTGAGCTACAGAAGACACGTCCTCAAACATTTTCTCACACTGACAAGCCTCTTGAAGCCGAGGACTGGCTTCGAGATATGGAGAGGAAATTAATTATTGCAAAGTGTTCAGATCTCGAGAAAGTACTATATGCTCCACACTATCTCACAGGAGCAGCCGCATCGTGGTGGGAGAATTTTCTGCACATGCATCCCAACGAAAATGACATAACCTGGGATGATTTCAAGGAAGGTTTCCGTGGTGCACATATTCCTAAGAGTATTATGAAAATCAAGAAGAGAGAATTTGATGACCTCAAACAAAGGAACATGACAGTGTCAGATTACAACAGTCAATTTACCCTATTATCCCGCTACGCCAATGAGGAGCGTATGACTGAAATCAAGAAGATGGAGAAATTCCTTGACAGTCTGGCGCCCGCACTTAAATGCCAACTGGTCGTGCACACTTTTCCTGATTTTAAAACGCTGGTGGACAAGGCCATTACTCTGGAAAATGAGAGACGCAGTCTGGAAGATATCCGCAAGCGAAAAAGGGACCAGACTAACCACACTCGCAATCACCGAAGCAAGATAGATTTTAAAAAGGGTGGGACACCCAAATTCTCATCCAATGTCTCACGCCCAATCAAGAATTTTCATGCAAGGGACAAGGAATTCACCTATCGCCCCGGCGTTACTTGTTACGCTTGTGGAGAAGAAGGGCACTATGCCAAACAGTGCCCCAAGCCAAGGAATTCAACCCCAAAGCCGAACAACGACAGCAATAATTCAGCGCCCAAACGAAACAATTTCAATCAAAATAATAACCACAGGAAGGGTCATCTGAACCACGTAACCAAAGAGGAGGCACAAAATGCTTCGGATATCGTACTCGGTACGTTTCCTGTCAACACAATACCTGCAATGGTTTTGTTTGATTCTGGAGCTTCTCACTCTTTCATCTCGAAAAGTTTTGCTTTGCAAAATAATTTTTCGATGCTTCCTTTGGAGAAATCCATAATAATCAAGTCCCCCGGGATTCAGCAAGTTTCTCAGAATTACTGTCAGAATGTGGTCATTGAGTTTGAAGGATTGGAGTTTTACGCAAATCTTATTGTATTGGAAAATAAAGGACTGGATGTCATCCTAGGGATGGATTGGCTAACCACCAATAAAGGTTTTATAGACTGTTTCAACAGGACCGTGATTCTCACACACCACCAAGGGAAGACAATAAGAGTATCAGCCAAGGAAGGAAAAAGACCCCGGCAACCGAGATTAAATAAGGTGGACGTTTCTGAGCTAAACAAGGTTCCAGTAGTGTGTGAATTTCCAGATGTATTCCCTGAAGAGCTGCCAGGCATGCCACCAGATCGAGAAATAGAATTCCGCATTGAGCTAGCACCAGGAACCACCCCCATATACAAGAAACCATACAGAATGGCACCATCCGAGTTGATCGAATTGAAGAAGCAGATAAAGGAATTACTGGATAAAGGGTACATTCGGGCCAGCTCCTCACCTTGGGGGTCACCAATTTTATTTGCCAAGAAGAAGGATGGAACGCTGAGATTGTGTATCGACTATCGAGCACTTAACATGGTCACAGTCAAAAACAAATACCCGATGCCAAGGATAAATGATTTGTTTGATCAACTTGCTCAGGCCAAGGTATTCTCAAAGATTAACTTAAGGTCAGGATACCATCAATTGAAGGTACGAACGGAAGATATCCCCAAAACAGCCTTCACCTCCAGATATGGACTGTACGAGTTCACAGTGATGCCATTTGGATTAACTAACGCCCCGGCATATTTTGTTCACCTCATGAACAAAGTATTTATGAAGTTTATGGACCAATTCGTCGTAGTATTCATCGACGATATTCTGGTATACTCCAAAACACCAGAAGAGCACGCAGAACATCTCAGGATTGTACTAGGAGAGCTAAGGAAACACCTATTGTATGCCAAGTTCAGCAAGTGCGAATTTTGGCTAAGACAAGTAGGTTTTCTAGGCCACGTGCTGACTCAAGACGGTATAGCAGTGGACCCAGAGAAAGTCAAGGCCGTACTTGACTGGAAGTCACCAGCCAGTGTAACAGACATACGAAGTTTCTTGGGAATGGCAGGGTATTACCGCAGATTTATTGAAGGATTTTCCACCATATCCAAGCCTATGACACAGTTACTCAAGAAAGATAAGAAGTTTGAATGGACAGAAGCCTGCGAGAAAAGCTTCCAAGAGCTAAAGCGGAAGTTAACAACAGCACCAGTATTAATTGTACCCGATATACACAAGAATTTTGAAGTATTTTGTGACGCATCCAGAAAGGGTCTCGGATGCGTGTTGATGCAAGAAGGCAAGGTTGTCGCCTACGCTTCAAGGCAACTTCGCAAACACGAGGAAAATTATCCCACTCATGATTTAGAAATGGCAGCAGTTATTCATGCACTCAAGGAATGGAGGCATTTTCTACTTGGGAATCGATGTGAGATATATACGGATCACAAAAGCCTCAAATACATTTTTACGCAGCCAGAACTAAATTTACGGCAACGCCGCTGGTTAGAATTGGTAAAGGATTATGATGTTGGTATCCATTACCATCCAGGGAAAGCAAATGTAGTGGCCGATGCCCTGAGTCGGAACCCCAGCTCCGACGGGAACTATCTGCACAGCTTGAGGCCCGAATTCCATCAAGAATTTGTCAAGCTCAACTTGATAATGGTAGCAGAAGGCACCATATCAAACTTGGAAATACAACCACACCTTGTGGAGAAAATTAAAGAGGCTCAGTCCGGTCACCCCAGCATTGAAGGAATTAAAAGGAAGTTGAGTATGGGCAAGGCCTCGGAATTCGTCATAGACAATGAAGGAATATTATGGTAAGGAGAAAGGCTATGCGTGCCAAACATAGAAGACCTTAAACAACAAGTTTTAACTGAAGCACACACCACTCCATATTCGATCCACCCTGGAGGAACCAAAATGTATAAGGATATTCAGGAAAGATTTTGGTGGCACGGTATGAAGAGGGACATAGCCGCTTTCATTGCATGCTGCGACTCGTGTCAACGCATAAAAGCTGAACATCAGGGACCAGCCGGACTACTGCAACCTAACAAAATACCTGAGTGGAAATGGGATGAAATAGGGATGGATTTTATTGTCGGATTACCTCGGTCACGACACGGGAATGATGCCATATGGGTCATCACTGACAGGTTGACCAAAGTAGCACACTTTATTCCAGTAAAGACAACCTACACCACTCAGAGGCTTGCCAGGATTTATCTTTCCCGCATAGTCTGTCTGCACGGTGTCCCGAAGACTTTAATTTCCGACAGAGGCACTCAGTTCGTCTCAAGATTTTGGGAGCAATTACAACAGGCTCTGGGAACCCAACTAGCCTTCAGTACCGCATACCATCCTCAGACTGATGGACAAACAGAACGCGTAAACCAAGTTTTAGAAGACATGCTGAGAGCATGTGTCCTCACCTATGGAACCAGTTGGGAGGACAGCCTGCCATATGCCGAGTTCGCATACAACAACAGTTACCAGGCCAGCCTGCAAATGGCTCCTTTCGAAGCCCTATACGGAAGGAGATGTCGTACCCCGTTAAATTGGTCAGAGACCGGAGACAGCCGCATCTTCGGACCAGATATGCTCAGAGAAGCCGAGGAAAAAGTCAAGCTAATCAGGGACCGACTTAAGGCCGCTCAAAGTCGACAGAAAAGTTATTATGATCAGAAACATCGTAGGGTCAGCTTCGAACCCGGTGAATTCGTCTACTTGAGAGTATCCCCGATGAGAGGATTGCAACGGTTTAAGATTAAAGGAAAATTAGCACCAAGATTCATTGGACCATTTTGCATAGTGGCACGAAGAGGCACTGTAGCCTACCAGCTAGACTTACCCGAAGACTTGTCCGACATTCACGACGTGTTCCACGTCTCTCAATTAAGGAAGTGCGTAAGCAACCCAGAGAAACAAGTATCTCATGAGAACATTGACATACAGCCAGACCTCACTTATCGAGAATGTCCCATAAGAACATTAGAGGCGTCTGAAAGGAGGACCCGACAGAAAACCATCAAGTTTTTCAAAGTCCAGTGGAGCAATCACACCGACAGCGAAGCAACCTGGGAAAGCGAGGATTTTCTTCGGACAGAGCATCCACACTTATTTAAGGATCAGCTGAAATCTCGGGGACGAGATTTTTCCTAAGGGGGTAGGTGTTGTGACACTCCAAAATTTTTACTTTGGTTTTCATCAAAAACTTTGTGGTTTTTGAAAAGAGGCCATTTAAAATTTTCCAGAAAACCTTCCTCTTAAGAAACTTTCTTTTCTTTGGCAAGGTTTTTATTCTGGCTTCAAACTTTGGTGTTTGACCTTTTGAAACTCCTTCTCTGTTGGTTCTCTCTCAAAATTATTTTTTGGAGTTTAATCTTTTTCTTTTAAAAAGAAACTCCATGAAATTTGGGATTTTCATATCTTGGAACCACCATGACTTGGCATTCTTGCCCATGTGGTAAAACCCCTCCAAAACCTCCCCTACAACTTGTGATCAACCTAAATTCTCTGTCCCAACTAATCCAAACTGGTTTTGGATTTTTATTCCAATTATTTTTCCCTCAATTCAATTCTGAAAATTATTTGGAGCCTGAGAGATTTTCAAAGCAAGTGCCCTATTGCATTTGAGTTTTGACCTCAAACCAAATCTCCTGGATTGTCCTTTGAACCCACAACCCAGAACCATCTTGATCCACTCCTCCTCTTTTCAAATTTTTCAAAATTCAGTCTCTGCAAGTTTGGACCAGATTTGCCAAATTTGGTGAAATTCATATCTACACTCCTCCAAAAATTCCACCAAAATTCAGGCAGCCTATTTGAGCAAGGAGAAGCCACTCCACCAAAAATCAGCTCAAGGAAAAATCACCAGAGGCCAATTTCATTCGGCCGAACACCTGGTGGGCACTGTTACTGTTCATAGTTCAGAAAATTCAGTTTTCAGTGTCATCTTCAGTCCGTCAGTTTCAGTCACGCGGCCACAGTGCCCTTGGCACGTTCCTCGCCGCCTCTTCCTCTTGTCCGAAGCTGCACACGCGTGCGTGGAGCCTTCCTGGCGTCGGTAGCGCGCTGGCTCGCCCTCGCCGGCGTCTTCTGCGGCGTTGGGACCTCCCGTGGCGGCCGACAGGAGGCACACCACGGCAGAACGCCGTTCCGCGCCGCCCATCGCTCCCTGGCTCTCCGCGTGGCCTCATGCACGCCAGCGCACGCCCGTAGCACAGCCACCGTGGCCGGCAAGCAAGGAACGCGCTCTCCGCCGCCGACGGGCCCGCACCATCACCGTTCTGTCGAGCTCGCCCTTAACACCCAAACCCCGGCCAATTCAACACCAAAACGGACCCGTTGGACCTCCGTGATGATGCTCGACCCCCTAACCACCCCGACCGAGCACTGCGCCACCGTAATCGCTCGCCGGTGGTCCTCGTTCACGGCAACCGCCTCGGACCGCCTATATAAAGGGGTCCTGAGCTCACTCTCGTGCACGCAGCACCTCCACTACTCACCAACACCCCGCCAGGCCACTAGGGGGACCTCGAGGAGGTCTCCTCCCCCAGCTCCGGCCGCCTCGCCCCGCCTCGGCCTCCAGCTCGATTCACTTCGGTGAGGCCACCTCCGGCGCCCAAACCTCGTCCGTAGCCCTCTCTTGCACCCAGTAGTCTAACCCCCACCTCAATTTAATCTTTGCAGCCCTCTCCGACGAGCTCCATCCACGCCCGAACCACCGTCCGCCGGAGTTGAGACCGCCATCGACGTGCTGCTCACCGGCGACCAACACCACCACCCACCGTTGCGGAAGGACACGGTGAGCACATTGGTAACCTCTGATCCCCATGCCTCGTCGTGGATCGCCGCCGGCGACCACAGCAGCTCTCGGGCGCCGACGAGCCTCGTCCCTCCCATTTGAAAATTTAAACATGACAAGTGGGACCCGCTGTTAGCCTCTCTGTCCTTTCTAAACGAAGCGTTATCTGAAAACGTCTTCTGCCAAATACGTTTTCTCTTCGGGCTGGCGTAATCGCTACCGAAGCGTTTTCTGCTTTTATAAACTAGCCCCTGGAAATCTTCTGTTTCATTACAGATAAGTCCCTGGACAAAAACCCTTATAACTTTTAATCAGAAAAGTATTTTTGATTGATTCTTTTTCTGTTCTCTTTAAAATTTTGTCTAGTTTTTTATCAGATTTATTTGAAAAATATTTGGTTTACCTTCTGTGCTCTCCTTGGTATTTACGTTAGCGCATATATCTTCTTTAAACGTAGATACCGAAGGAGGTGACGGAGCCGCGAACTTCACCGAGCTAGGCTCCGACTACTCTTCACCAGGCAAGCATGTTTGAACTTTTGATATGATGAGTGTCTTGGCATGTTTTGCATTTAGTTAGTTTCATGGCATGCCGGTGAGTATACCGATGAACGTTATTTTATGTGATAATGAGGTAAGTGAGTTCGATGATCCATACGTGGATGAATGTGAATATGAATGGTCATGTGTTGGCATGAGGATGGGTACGACGGCAGTGTTGTAGCATGCCAGTCTTACGCCAGACTATGTGACTTCAGTGTCAAACCATATCGGTCCAGTACCTATCATTTCCTTCCTTGTACTACCACATGTTTTCCGCAAGGAATATGGTTTAGTAAGTTCCAAACCGCTTTCATGGTACACACCAAAGAGGAGAGGCCGTGATGATGGTTCCATGGCCCTGGATTAAAGCCAGTCATCCGGTCAGGGGGCATGGGTGTTTCCGGTTGGGACCGAGAGGGGGGCACCCCTTAGAGCGCGCGTATATAAATTGATCCCATGCTATTAGAGATTGTGATCTCCCCGTCTGAAAAGTTTTTCTTGGACGATGACTAGGGTGATTCCTAGCATCGAGAGGTAGGATGGGTGTGTACCGGTTAGCTGTGTTTTCTTCTGAAATACCGTAAACGGAACTAGTCCTTCGTGACTACGGAAATCCGTTGACTGTGGGAAAAATTTTGTACAAACTCTGCAGAGTCATATATTCCTCCAAATCATCTCTTCCATGTCAAGTTTCGTTCCTTCTTATCCTAATCAATTGTCAGCTTTGATGACAGAGACTCCGGTGAATTGCATGAGTGCTAAGTCCGGTTAAATGATCACTCCTGTGGATGGACTAACCCGTTTGTTTTCATGAATTGAATGTTTATTATGAGTATTATTTACTTGTGAATACAAGCCCTTTATGTGATGTCGCTCAGACGTTCGACTGTGGCATTCCTTTTTAAAGCCCTTTCTGCGATGTCGCTCAGACGTCCGACTGTGGCATTTCTTTTAAAGCCCTTTCTGCGATGTCGCTCGGACGTCCGACTGTGGCATTTCTTTTAAAGCCCTTTATGTGATGTCGGTC